>NC_086444.1:396356477-396657977 GCF_028390025.1 Pseudophryne corroboree | reverse complement strand
GGTCAAGTCGAGGACCGACTAGTTTGGGAGGGCCCGTTTGGCGCGAACTTGGTCCTCTATGGCCGTTTCATTGATGATCTTTTTTTCATCTGGGATGGAGATTATAATTCGTCTGTTCAATTTTTGTGTTATCTTAATACGAATTCATTTAATTTGCATTTTACTTTCAATTTTCATCCATCTATCATAAATTACTTAGATATCACCTTGGAGATTGTGAATGGGGAACTGCAAACTTCCAATTATGTGAAAGAAGTAGGGAAGAACGCCTATTTGAATTACACTAGTGCTCATTATGCCCCTTGGAAAAGAAATATTCCAAGGGGACAGTTACAACGATTAAGACGTAACTGTTCGGAGCATACAGTGTTTTTGAAACAGGCATCGGAGATGGTAGAGTCTTTCAAAATGCGTAATTACCCTGAAGATTTGTTAGAGGGTGCGTTGAGAGATGTAGAGAAGATGAACAGGGAAGATCTACTGCAGAAAAATAGAATAATGGTGAAGGAAAATCTGGATAGGGAGTCAACAGATATCCTTTTCATATCTAATTAATCAAATGAGGTTAAGAAAATAATTCAACATAATTACTCGATACTAAAACAAGATCCAGTTCTACAAGATATTATCCCTAATAATCCGAGGGTGGTTTTTAAGAAGAATAGATCTTTGAAAGATTCCATCACTCCGAGCCTTTTGAAAGAAGTCCCATTGATAATAAACACTGATAAGAAGATGTGGCTACCATCAAGACCACAGGGCTTTTATAAATGTAATAAAGCAAGATGTTTGACATGTAGTCATGTGATTAACCGAACAAAGAATGTGAAATGTTTACTTGATGGAACAAGTTACACACTGAAGGAATTTATGAACTGTGAGACTAGCTGGGTAATTTTTTTATTACAATGACAATGCAATTTATGTTATGTAGGGAGAACAACCCGTAAATTAAACTAAGATTTTTAGAACATCGAAGAAACATCATAAATAAAAAAATTGATCACAGTGTTTCAAGACATTTTTTCGAATGTCATCAGAGTAATCCAGGTTCATTGAAATTAATGTATTTAGAACATATTAAAGAAACACAAAGGGGAGGGGATAGATTCAATAGACTACAAAGGCAAGAGATCCATTGGATTTTTAAAATGAATACACTCCACCCATATGGATTAAATGAAGGAATGGAGTTAAATGCAGTGATCTAACAGTTTGAAATATCGAAGAGTGATTAGCTATATTTATTTA
Source organism: Pseudophryne corroboree (assembly GCF_028390025.1). Lineage (NCBI taxonomy): Eukaryota > Metazoa > Chordata > Amphibia > Anura > Myobatrachidae > Pseudophryne > Pseudophryne corroboree. Next base: position 396,656,726 of record NC_086444.1, on the reverse strand, counting down.
TAATTTCAAAAAAAATATATTCATTATAGATTTGATTAAAAATTATTACTGTTTTCTGAATATTATTAGTTATTAGAAAAGACTATGGTATTCAGCAAATAAATGTCACTTTGTTGATAGAACTGCTATTTTGAAGAACAAAACATAAATTAATGTTTGCAATATTACTCAACAGTAAAGATAACTGTTCAAGGGTGTATTATATGAGGGAATCGTGTCTGCTGTGGGAGACAGATTGAGTTGAGATAGATCATGTGACCATTGTGATATAAAGAATTTTTTCCTTTTTTTTTTAAAGATAAACATTCTAATGTGTATAACATCTGAGAAATATTGAGTTAAAACTCCACAGATATACCCTTTATTGAATTGGAAGGGTTATAATACTACTAATGCTATCTGAAACCGCATGATAAAAATGCAACCCTCTGTTTATAAGACTGTATATACAATAGGGATCTGATTAAGATATTAGCATAAGGGTATAGAAACATAGAAACATAGAATTTGACGGCAGATAAGAACCACTTGGCCCATCTAGTCTGCCCATTTTTTTTATCCTTTAGATAATCGCAACCCTTTTTGAACCTTAATTCTTTTTAAGTATATTCATATGCCTATCCCAGGTATGTTTAAATTGCTCTTCAGTCTTAGCCTCTACCACCTCTGATGGGAGGCTATTCTACTTATCCACTACCCTTTCTGTGAAATAATAATGTTTCCTTAAATTTCCCCTGAGCCTGCCTCCCTCCAGTTTCAGTGTATGTCCTTGAGTTCTAATACTTCTTTTCCTTTGAAAAATGTTTCCCTCCTGAACTTTGTTAAAACCTTTGGTATATTTGAAAGTTTCTATCATGTCTCCCCTATCCCTTCTCTCCTCCATACTATACATGTTAAGATCTTTTAGCCTTTCCGGGTAAGTTTTGTGATGTAGGCCATGCACCATTTTAGTTGCCCTTCCTTGTACACTTTCTAATGTATGTATATCCTTCTGGAGATATGGTCTCCAGAACTGGACACAGTATTCCAGATGAGGCCGCACCAATGACCTATACAGTGGCATTATTACTTCTCTTTTCCTGCTACTGATTCCTCTCCCTATGCAGCCAAGCATCTGACTTGCCTTTCTCATTGCTTTGTTGCATTGCTTTCCTGCCTTTAAGTCACTTGAAATAGTGACTCCTAAATCCCTTTCCTCCTCAGTAGTTTCCATTATAGTACCCGTGATACTATATTTGGCCTTTGGGTTTTTGAGACCCAAGTGCATGATTTTGCATTTTTTAGCATTAAACTGTAGTTGCCATGTTCATGACTATTTTTCAAGCCTAGCTAGGTCATCAATCATTTGTTTTACCCCTCCTGGTGTGTCTACACTGTTGCATATCTTTGTATCATCTGCAAAAAGGCATACTTTCCCTTAAATACCATTTGCAATGTCACCCACAAAGATATTAAAGAGAACTGGTCCGAGTACAGATCCCTGGGGTACTCCACTGGTAACATTTCCCTCCATAGATTGCACTCCATTTACTACAACTGTCTGTTTCCTATCCTGCAACCAGGTTCTTATCCATTTAACTATTCTATAATCCACCCCCACACTTTCAAGTTTATTTAGCAGTCTGCGATGTGGGGCAATGTCAAATGCCTTACTAAAGTCTAGATATGCTACATCTACAGCTCCCCCTTGATCTATTATTTTCATCACAGAGTCAAAAAAGTCAATAAGATTTGTTTGGCATGATCTCCCACCAGTAAATCCATGCTGTTTTGGATCCTGTAAGTTGTTTGATTTAAGATATTCCACAACTCTTTCTTTTAGTAGTTTTTCCATTACTTTCCCTACTACTGATGTAAGGCTTACTGGTCTATAGTTACATTGGAATTAAATTTAGTTTACATGATTGGCTGGGTATATTATGTGATTGCACTAAGTGTACGGGTAACCATGACGATGTAATGATCTGCAGGATTTTTTAATGACAAACAATTATTTGTATGGGACGTTTTTCATCCAATGGGAATGATTTATTAAGAGCATATTGGATGAATGACCCGGGGACACGTGATCGACGGTCACGTGATCGCGAGTCATAGATTGGAGATGCCGGTCATGTAGTCGCCGGTCACGTGGTCGCCGATCACGTGATAGCGGGACATACTGTGAATATTGATGATGGGTCATGTGACCACAGCAGCTGGCATCATATGATGCAGTTCTATTGGCCGCTGCTTGTCACGTGATGGATGATGCTCTTGTCATGTGACCGCACTGATCCTGGCCACTAGAGCCAGCACAGCATCTAACAGGAAGTTAAGACAAAGTAGCCTGCTGGATGCTGATATGTTTATTCCCCTCTTCTTTTTAAGAATGGTAATTACACTTTCAATTATAAAATAGTACACATTTAAAACACTATTAATTCCACTCGTTTTTAGTAATAAAGATATTCAATTAAATAGGTTTGCCTCCTTTATTGAAATATGGCTTTTAAATTCGATTTTGACTTAATTTATATGTAAGTAAGATTGCAAACAGGTGATGTGAGATTAATCAATAATGAGCCCTATATAAGGGGTGACTGCTGTAGAGAGTATCCACCTTTGATAAAGCTGCCCCTGGGAGACAGCAAAACGTGTAAGGACTTACCTGCTTGGACCTTTGGACACCATATTCTCCAGATCATTTGGACGGTGGACTTTTTTACAGCCTGGGACTTATTATACACAGCCATCCTACTGCAATACGCAGGACTTTACATTTCCCACAACTGGTGCGCTGGAAACTGTGCCTTGCTGGACCATCTCCAGGGAATCTTTTATTATCACCTCCAGGATTGGTAATTATTTGTGGAAAGACAGTCCCTTGCACTTGGCTTAGGAGAATTAAGGTCCACCAACCACTGGATATACAATATTACTGTGTCCCTATCAGGTCCTCACTTGGATACTTTACAGTTAGCAGTATTCTTTCAATATTTTAAACACGTGTATTACATTATTCTAATTGCTTTAATTTTTATCATTTTTTTATCATTTTCATTTATTGTATTAAATTACCGATTGATCTTCACACCTGTCTGCATAAACTTATTTTTAGCGCTGTTAGCAGTACTTCTGGTACAACTGTTTTCTGTTTAGTTTGGATTGACTATCCAATTTTATACAGCTGCTCAGGTGAAACAGCTCTATTGAGCGCGAGGTACACCCACCCTTTTTGAGGGAGGGAAATTCTTCACCCCTGGACTGATACTGATAATAGGACACACCAGACCTTGTATGTTATAATGGGTTAATTTAATTAACACTGGGGCAGAGCCCCCTGGATGTATGTACAGAGCACCCCTGGACTAATACAGCAGACAGAGCACCCCTGGTCTGATACAGCAGACAGAGCATCCCTGGACTGATGCAGCAGACAGAGCACCCTTGGACTGATACAGCAGTCAGTGCACCCCTGGACTGATTCAGCAGACAGTGCACCCCTGGACCGATACAGCAGACGGAGCATCCCTGGACTGATACTGATAGGACACACCAGCCCCTGGATGTTATAATGGGTTAATTTAATCAACACTGGGGCAAGTGCCCCCTGGATGTAATGACAGAGCACCCCTTTCAGATACCGCAGACAGAGCACCCCTGGACTGATACTGATAATAAGACACACCAGCCCCTATATGTTATAATGGGTTAATTTAATCAACACTGGGGAAAGTGCCCCCTGGATGTATGGACAGAGAACCTCTGGACTAATATAGCAGACAGAGCACCCCTAGACTGATACAGCAGACAGAGCAGCCCTGGATTGATACAGCAGACAGAGCACCCCTGGACTGATACAGCAGACAGTGCACCCCTGGACTGATACAGCAGTCAGAGCACCCCTTTCAGATACAGCAGACAGAGCACCCCTGGACTGATACAGCAGACAGAGCACCCCTGGACTGATACAGCAGACAGGGCATTCCTTTCAGATACAGCAGACAGAGCACCCCTGGACTGATACAGCAGACAGGGCATCCCTTTCAGATACAGCAGACAGAGCACCCCTTTCAGATACAGCAGACAGAGCACCCCTGGACTGATACAGCAGACAGGGCATCCCTTTCAGATACAGCAGACAGAGCACCCCTTTCAGATACAGCAGACAGAGCGCCCCTGGACTGATACAGCAGACAGTGCATCCCTGGACTGATACAGCAGACAGAGAACCCCTTTCAGATACAGCAGACAGTGCACCCCTGGACTGATACAGCAGTCAGAGCACCCCTTTCAGATATAGCAGATAGAGCACCCCTGGACTGATACAGCAGACAGGGCATCCCTTTCAGATACAGCAGACAGAGCACCCCTGGACTGATACAGCAGACAGTGCATCCCTTTCAGATACAGCAGACAGAGCACCCCTGGACTGATACAGCAGACAGTGCATCCCTGGACTGATACAGCAGACAGAGCACCCCTTTCAGATACCACAGACAGAGCACCCCTGGACTGATACTGATAATAAGACACACCAGCCCCTATATGTTATAATGGGTTAATTTAATCAACACTGGGGCAAGTTCCCCCCGGATGTATGAACAGAGCACCTCTGGACTAATATAGCAGACAGAGCACCCCTAGACTGATACAGCAGACAGAGCACCCCTAGACTGATACAGCAGACAGAGCATCCCTGGATTGATACAGCAGAAAGAGCACCCCTGGACTGATACAGCAGACAGTGCACCCCTGGACTGATACAGCAGTCAGAGCACCCCTTTCAGATACAGCAGACAGAGCACCCCTGGACTGATACAGCAGACAGGGCATCCCTTTCAGATACAGCAGACAGAGCACCCCTGGACTGATACAGCAGTCAGAGCACCCCTTTCAGATACAGCAGACAGAGCACCCCTGGACTGATACAGCAGACAGGGCATCCCTTTCAGATACAGCAGACAGAGCACCCCTGGACTGATACAGCAGACAGGGCATCCCTTTCAGATACAGCAGACAGAGCACCCCTTGACTGATACAGCAGACAGTGCATCCCTGGACTGATACAGCAGTCAGAGCACCCCTTTCAGTTACAGCAGACAGAGCACCCCTGGACTGATACAGCAGACAGAGCATCCCTTTCAGATACAGCAGACAGAGCACTCCTTTCAGATACAGCAGACAGAGCATCCCTTTCAGATACAGCAGACAGAGCACTCCTTTCAGATACACCAGCCCCACGCTAGTCAGACAACACAGTACTGAGATGGACACGTCCGTTCAGTACACTCTCCACAGACGGAGTGAAAATGCGCCAATCAGCAGGGACCTTTATAGAATCCAAAACCAGCGAGAATCGGATCATCCGTATGATGACGTTTTGCCTCGATTTGGGATCCGAGTAAGGCAGGAAACCCTGAGCCATACTCGAATCCAAAGTTCGGGTGGTTCCGCTCATCTCTACACGTCATGTGTTTGTGCTGCTGCTTTGTTGTTTAGTATAACTAGCCAGCCTTGGCCAATATTGGTGAAGAATGTTGTGAGCTGTGAGGTGGTCAAAACTGAGTGGAAATTATTGGAAATTAATGTTATCGAGGTTAATAATACTGTTCAGTAGGAACAAAAAAAGGCCCAAATTATGTAATTTTAGCAGTTTTTATACATTTAAAAAAAAAATACAGATCCAAAACCAAAATGTGTGGGCATGTAGCTGCTGGAAGTGTACTAAACAGAACCTATTGATTAGTACTCCAGTACATTATGAATTCCCAGCGAATGCAATAAACTCAAACACAACTTCTAACTTCTGGTTTCCAGTGTCTCCCGGTAAAGGGAATGCATGGTGAACTGCAAAGGTCATTTCCAAATTTTGGTACACGGCTTAGATTGCAGTACACAGCATAGCGTAAAATAACGGATGCCAATTTCCGGATCTACACCTTAAATATTGTAACTTTGCACAGACATGGCATATGCACTTGAAAAAGGATGCACAGCTATCCGAAACGTGTTGTGTGAACGCCATGCACTAACTGGATCCCTTAATTTGTACTTCCCATTAACGCAAACCCGAGTGTGCGCTGTTTAACCTGCCTACTAATCTGGATTCTGGCTGATTCACCACTGTTTACACACACCACCAGCCTACTCTGGCATGAGCCTAAAACAATTATTTGTTATTACTTGAAAGTATTCTGTGTTTTTGGATACCTTATCTATGTATCCCTATGCACTTAAAACCCTTTATATGTTCTAATTTGGTATATGAACCAGTTTTGTGTCACTGATACTATTATTTTGTTTTTTTTTAAATAAATGTTATTTTCTCTCTTTAAATGTATAACATATATTTACTTACCTCTGGAGACATAATTGTATAAATCACCTTTACTGGGCTCAGTTGATTGTGAAGTAATGTTCATCTTTCAGGAAAGAGCACTTTTGTGTACCTGCCGATGTGTCCTTATACACCTTTCCCTTTTTTCTTCACTTGGCACAAAATGCTTAGTATGCCCAAATTGCTCTACCATGAGTAGTTAGATAATCAGAGTGCGGTAATCAGGGGCTCAACCTCAAAGTCATGCTCCCTTTAGTGATGTCAGCAGGGCTCTTATGAGGCTGCACCCACTGCACATGAAGTCACACCCCTCACGGACACACTTGCAGGGGTCTTTTATCAGCACCGGGTGTCACCTACCCTAGTGCCACCACTGTGTGAGACCTGTTACTGGCAACTGGAAGAAGTTTTTTAGAAGACCATCTGCTGCATTCCATTTTCCAGTGACAATGGCACACACAGTGGAAACAGCAAAGACAATTTAGGGGCAGGTGTACTAAGCCTTGGAAACTGATAAAGTGGTGAGAGATAAAGTACCAACTAATCAACTCTTGTCATTTTTCAAACACAGCCTGTAACTGGGCAGTTACAGTATACCCCTTTCATACCGAAGCCCTGGCTCTGACCCACGATACTGAACATGGGTCAGAGTCAGAGCTTCACATTACTTACCTCTTTTACACCCATGGATTGTCCCGAGTCATATTCATTAATACAAGATGCTTGGAGATGATGTCATTTCCAAGCATCCTGAGCCTGCCAATCAGGAGCCTTTTAGGCATGACCCAGGTCATGCTTGATCCGGTTCTGCTTTTCAGACTGCAGCTGACCTTGGTTGGGTGTGGATACCCTTGGTCACATTCGGGTTGCATAATCTGGGTCGACCCTTTCACACCAAGACAAGACCCTGGTTACACTGGCTTGCTCTGGCAATAATCAGTATTAGGGAGCTGATTGCATGGTACTTTATCTCTCTCTAAGACTTAGTAAATCGACCCCATAATGAGATCAGCAGCAGGTAAGGGCAAACTGGCCAATAGTTGTACAGGGAAATACGCCAGTGGGCCCCACAACCCTGGCCCCCACCCCCTCGACTAGGGGTCAGTAATTTGGTGGAGCAGGATCATGGATGAACTTTGGTGCCTGGTTTGTTTCTATTGAAACTATACCAAGATTAACCCTGCTGCCAACCAAAGTGGGTGGTCCTGACACCTGTTTCCCTCTTTACAAAGGGGCCATGTCTTCTCTAATGGTTGTCCGGAGAAATGGCCACCGGGGCCAAGGAGAACCTCTGAATGTATCTCTATAGGGGTGTGTAATGTATAGGGGGTGGCACAGCTACCAGTCTTCTGTGCCCGTTAGAGGTATGCAGCATATGGCATCATGACCATCTCCAAGGCTTCGTACACATAGCTGCCTCCCTGCATACTGCTGCCAGCCAATGCCCAGCTGGCAGCCCGGAGCTGATTGGCCTCAGCAGTCAGTGGGCGGAGTCTTGTCCTGTTACAGAACAGAAGAAAGAAGAAGCGCAGAGAGTGAGAGACAACCTGCAGTGCATTCATAAGGGTTATTATATGTAACGCGGATTACAAAGAAAGCAGCGGCGGCCGCAAGAAGATTGACGAAAAGAAGGCATTCCTGGGTGTCACCAGACCGTTGGCGGCCGTTTTCGGGGAGTGGTGGAGAAAACGCAGGCCTGGTCAGAAGAACGGAGGGCGGATGTCTGATGTCTAAGCCGGGACCTGCATCGCTGGAGCCGTCGCACAGGGTAAGTATGTCCAGGGCTGGTCTTCTTTTACAGAAAACTTTTTTAGCTTAGCAGGGCTGCACATGCGTTCGCAGCCCTGATAAGCTAAAATACACTCCCCCATAGACGTGGACTAGTTGATCGCACCAGCAGCAAAAAGTTGCTGGCTGCGATCAACTCGGAATGATCACCCTTGTGTTGTTCTCAGGAAGGAAAACCTGCAAAACAGGCTGAGCTCTGTGTATGTTTAGTTTAGCAAACTAGGTAACAGTGTATATTATTTATTATTTATTACCAGTTATTTATATAGAGCACACATATTCTGCAGCGCTTTACAGAGAATATTTGACCATTCACATCAGTCATAAAAGTCACAGTGCTTATTCAAAACATAGTCAATAATAATTTCTCAGTAATTTATTCACATCAGATAAGTGTAAAATTAAAAATAAAATTAAAACACAAATAAATACACTCAAATACTTAATATCCGTTTTTTAGCTTCACAATATTCTTGGTGTTAAAACTTTTTAACACCAAGAATAGTAATAGTAAATAGTACCTGCTCCCACTGACGTCACAAGGGGTGTGTGGGTGTTGCGGTCCACACCTGGGTGTCACCCTCGGATGGGATGACACCAAAGTGCCAGCTCCTCTGCAGTGACAGGAGCCGGTGTTGCAGTGTGACATTCTCCTGCAGCACTCGGCTCCTGCCAACAGTGCACCGGAGTTAGTGGTGAGGAGGAGGGAGGTTGTGCTGTGGAGGTAGGTGAATTTGTGGTTTGGTGAGGAGTGTTGGTAGCGATTTCTGAGTGTGGTATTGTGTTTGAAAGTCGTCTTGTCATTCTTGTTGTCTTGTATTTTGTGGTTTTGTCTCATTTTTAGTCCAAGTTATTTTTCTTTATAGTCCCTTGTCAGTGTTTGTGTGGGTGTGTGTGTGTGAGTTGTGTAGTGGTAGTGGAGGAGTGTGTTGTTTGTCTTTTTTTTTCCCTGTGTTAACTGTTTAGACACACAATTATGTGTGACTCAGAGGTGGAGGGTGTGAGTTAGGGGGAGGAGGTTGGTCAGGTGGAGGAGGTGAGTGTTAGTGAGGTGGAGGAGGTGGGTGCGGTTGCTGCAGCAGCCTCAAGTGACAGTGACAGTCAGAGTGCTCCGCAGCCACGCACCACTACTAAGACTGGGTGGAATGTAAAGTTTAGTTTTGCAGAAAATGTGGCATTGGTGCGTGAGCTGATGAAGTATCAGAGGCAGCTATTTGGCCCTGAGTCCACCAAGGTGCCAACACGGAGGAAGACGGTGTTGTGGGCGAAAGTTGTTGCTGCTGTCAATAGTGAGGGGGTGGTCAAGCGGACGGAGGACAAGTGCCGCAAACGGTACTATGACATAAAGCGACGTATCAAGTCCAAAATGGCCAAGGAGGCCAAGTCGGCTCGGAAAACCGGTGGTGGGCAGCCCTATATTGCAAGTTATCTGGAGTATGAGGAGCCCATGCGGAGTGTAATCCCTCCAGAAGTTGTCTCTGCAACCCATGTCCGGGATTCAGATAGGCCCAGGAAGAATGGTGAGCATGTGTATTTGCATTTACATTCTACGGTGTTTTTTTTTTTTTAAATGTGTGTCATGTGACGTTGCATATTACTCCCATCTTCAAGTGTGTGTCAGCAAATACATTGTTTTGGTTAATGTTTTATACAAAAGCCAATGTAACATCTTACTTTATTGTATGTCATGTGTTTTCCAGACAGATATTTTGCATGTGTAGTTTGGACTTGGTGTGTCTCTGAATTGTCCTGCAATAATGTTTTCCTTTTGTGTTTTTTTTTAAATAAAATTTGTGACTATGTTTTATATTTAAGTGATCCATGTGCAATGTTTTAAAAACAATGGTTGTCATGTTAGAGGCTGGAGTACTGGAAAGTGGTTTGGGAACCACTTACATGTGTAATGTCATCTTTAGATAATGTTAATTATTTTATTTGAAGAAAAAAAAAATGTTTTTTTTTTCCTTGTATTTGTACTGTGACACCACACTGCAGTGTAATTTTTTTTATAATTTGCTGCATTTTGTTTTTACTCATATAGTGGTAATGTGTCTTTGGAGTGCCACATTACAGAGCAATTTAAAAATTGCATCTGTAATATTTTTCCTTTCAATACAAAATGAAGTTGTGTGTGGTTTTTTTTCTTCCTTTTCTTGAACTTGTGGCCTATGTCAGTGTCCTGTACATGTTTTCCTGTGTTGATGTTGCCATAGTGCATATGTGTTTTGGTCAATGTTTTTAAAAAAATTTTTTATTTCTGGTCCTTATGTCTGTTTTAAATAAAAACCAAGCATTTCTAAAAGAAAAAATGTTATAAGCATAATGGGTGGATGTATATACAATAGCATGATTTTTTTCAATAATTTATTTTATACAGTGTCTGAAAAAAGCAGTACTACTCGTCGGCCAGTAACTCATATCACATCTGATGATGATGACGCTGCGGAAGCAGGTAAAGTGTCCATTGTAGTATAGGGTATGCTTGTAAAGGAATGGGCATAACAAAATTGCACTTTCATTAAAAGGTCCATCAAAAGAAGTATGGAGCAGAAGAAGTGGCACTTCTGTAAGACATCACCACAAAAAACCTGTGGCCGAAAAGAAAGCAAGGTCGTATGTCCCGGCACAAACACAGCAGGCTACCCCGCCACGAAGATTATCGTCCGTATGTTCTGTACCCCCACTCCAAATTTTGGACACACCTCCAAGACATCATCCACACTCCCCTCATCTTGATTGTGAGTATCAAACTGAAAAAAATGTGTAAAATGTCAGAACATAATCAAAATCATTCATAACCGGATTAAGTCAAAACACATCAAAAACTAAAATACTTACCGCAGTAAGTAAAAGCTGAAATGGAATCCAAGCTAAATGGCCTTGTCCACATCCAGTAAAGATATGTATGTCCACTTGAGCCATACAGTATGACATTGTGTGTAAGATGCTGCAACAAAAAAGCATGTTGGTTTGTTTGCAAAAAGTAAGGTTGTTTTTCCAAATTTCACATGTGTGCTTGAGGTAACATTGCAAAATACATATAAAAACATTACTATGTTTGTTTGAACAAAGCTATAAGGTAACACATTGGGGTAAATTTACTAAGATTCGTGTTTTCCCGTTTGAGGTCAAAGTTCAATCACGAATGACATCGAAAGTGTAAATATGCAACTTTTTGAATTGATTACGACTAATTTACTAAGCTGCCGTATTCTGCATTTTCGGGTTTTCCGATGTCGATGTCATTCGTTTTTTTTGGCAGTGTTTTACGTGAGTGACTTGTAAAACACTGCCGACTTTAATACAATGAATCTCGGCCGGATCTGAGAGATCCGTGCTGGGCTTCATTGTGCACTTTGTTTATCAAAAAAATAAAGTTTAAATGTAAAAAAAAAATTGCGTGGGGTCCCCCCTCCTAAGGCAAACCAGCCTCGGGCTCTTTGAGCCGATCCTGGTTGCAGAAATATGGGAAAAAATTGACAGGGGTTCCCCCATATTTAAGCAACCAGCATCGGGCTCTGCGCCTGGTCCTTGTTCCAAAAATACGGGGGACAAAAAGAGTAGGGGTCCCCCATATTTTTGAAACCAGCACCGGGCTCCACTAGCTGGACAGATAATGCCACAGCTGGGGGTCACTTTTATACAGTGCCTTGCGTCCGTGGCATCAAATATCCAACTAGTCACCCCTGGCCGGGGTACCCTGGGGGAGTGGGGACCCCTTCAATCAAGGGGTCCCCCCCCAGCCACCCAAGGGCCAGGGGTGAAGCCCGAGGCTGTCCCCCCCATCCAATAGGCTGTGGATGGGGGGCTGATAGCCTTTGTGAAAAGTGATTGATATTGTTTTTAGTAGAAGTACTACAAGGCCCAGCAAGCCTCCCCCGCAAGCTGGTACTTGGAGAACCACAAGTACCAGCATGCGGCTGAAAAACGGGCCCGCTGGTACCTGTAGTACTACCACTAAAAAAATACCCCAATAAAGACAACACACACACACCTTGAAAGTATAACTTTAATACATCCATCCACACCTCCATATACACATACTTACCTTATGTTCCCACGCAGGTCGGTCCTCTTCTCCAGTAGAATCCATGGTGTACCTGTAGAAAAAATTATACTCACATAATCCAGTGTTTTCGGCTCCTCGGTAACTCCTTTTGTAATCCACGTACTTGAAAAAATAAAAAAACGGATACCCGACCACGAACTGAAAGGGGACCCATGTTTTCACATGGGACCCCTTTCCCCGAATGCCAGAAACCCACTCTGACTGATGTCTAAGTGGGTTTCTTCAGCCAATCAGGGAGCGCCACGTTGTAGCACCCTCCTGATCGGCTGTGTGCTCCTGTACTGTCTGACAGGCGGCACACGGCAGTGTTACAATGTAGCGCCTATGCGCTCCATTGTAACCAATGGTGGGAACTTTCAGGTCAGCGGTTGACCGAAAGTGACCTCACCGCTGACCTGGAAGTTCCCACCATTGGTTACAATGGAGCGCATAGGCGCTACATTGTAACACTGCCGTGTGCCGCCTGTCATACAGTACAGGAGCACACAGCCGATCAGGAGGGTGCTACAACGTGGTGCTCCCTGATTGGCTGAAGAAACCCACTTAGACATCAGTCAGAGTGGGTTTCTGGCATTCGGGGAAAGGGGTCCCATGTGAAAACATGGGTCCCCTTTCAGTTCGTGGTCGGGTATCCGTTTTTTTATTTTTTCAAGTACGTGGATTACAAAAGGAGTTACCGAGGAGCCGAAAACACTGGATTATGTGAGTATAATTTTTTCTACAGGTACACCATGGATTCTACTGGAGAAGAAGACCGACCTGCGTGGGAACATAAGGTAAGTATGTGTATATGGAGGTGTGGATGGATGTATTAAAGTTATACTTTCAAGGTGTGTGTGTGTTGTCTTTATTGGGGTATTTTTTTAGTAGTAGTACTACAGGTACCAGCGGGCCCGTTTTTCCGCCGCATGCTGGTACTTGTGGTTCTCCAAGTACCAGCTTGCGGGGGAGGCTTGCTGGGCCTTGTAGTACTGCTACTAAAAACAATATCAATCACTTTTCACAAAGGCTATCAGCCCCCCATCCGCAGCCTATTGGATGGGGGGGACAGCCTCGGGCTTCACCCCTGGCCCTTGGGTGGCTGGGGGGGACGGGACCCCTTGATTGAAGGGGTCCCCACTCCCCCAGGGTACCCCGGCCAGGGGTGACTAGTTGGATATTTGATGCCACGGCCGCAAGGCACTGTATAAAAGTGACCCCCGGCTGTGGCATTATCTGTCCAGCTAATGGAGCCCGGTGCTGGTTTCAAAAATACGGGGGACCCCTACTCTTTTTGTCCCCCATATTTTTGGAACCAGAACCAGGCGCAGAGCCCGATGCTGGTTGCTTAAATATGGGGGAACCCCTGTCCATTTTTTTCCCATATTTCTGCAACCAGGATCGGCTTCAAAGAGCCCGAGGCTGGTTTGCCTTAGGAGGGGGGACCCCACGCAATTTTTTTTTCTGAAAATTTATAACATTTCCCCCCCCTTCCCACTGAAAAACATGCACGGATCTCATGGATCCGTGCATGCCTATACAAACACGGGATAAAAAAGCAGGTCTGTTTTTTTTTAGCACTTTTTCACGATTTGTATTTTAGCACGGCAGTGTTTGGCAATTGTCGGCAGTGTTTGTGTTTTGCACTTTTTAGTAAATTCCCGATTTTTACCAAATTGCAGGCGTATTTGACCGATGGTGTATTGATTCGTGATTTTTTTCCTAGGACTTCCAAAATATTACGAATGCCCTCATCACTGCCGTGATTTTTGCTTAGTAAATTACCGAGATGACACTTTGAAGAAAAAACGGCATCTCGGTCAAAATCGGGACCTTAGTAAATATACCCCATTATGTATTCCAATGTGTTTTTATGGTGGAGTATGTGTGAGCTACAATAAAACTAAAGTGTTTGCTTTCACAATTAAGTAACCAGACACATTTGCCTCAAACAGGCATATGTATGTATTTAAGCTATGAGTGATGATGTTGCTAGCCAGAATAGTTGAAAGCAACAGTGAATGACATGTGGTCCATGTGTAGTGATTTTTTTACATTTCACAAACATATGGATAGCTAACGGAGATTTGTTTAACATTTCAGCTTCGAGTCCTGGGAACAGCATCCCTCCGCAACAACACCAACACAGTGACATGGAGGAGACAAACATCTTAGAAATGCAGCCATTAATGCAAGGAATGAGCCCCCCAGCACCTGTGAGTACACCACCACAGCAAAGCACACCACTACCACAACACAGCCCAACAACACCAGGAACACAAGGCCCTGATCAGGTGTTTTGGACTATTTGGGCTAGACAGCAGGCCACTAATGAAGATTGCCTGCGTAAGCAGACACAAATGTTTGCAAGCCTACCATCTCACCTCAGAAGAATATCAAGAAATCTGAGTAGACAAAATGAACAAACAACCAGAATAGGCAATACCATGGAACTCATGCGTACAGACATTACACAGGTCATGGGCAACTTACAGCACATAATGGAAGAACAGCACAGACAACAGCAAAGTAATATGAGCATTTTTCAAAACAATCAAAAGATTAATGAAAGTTTATTCCAAATAGTAGACAATCAAAATGCTGCTACACGTGAACTCAATGCCACCCTCACTAACCTGAATGAAACACTCAGATGCATGCACCAACAGCAAACAAGCAGCAGTTCTGGTACGACTACTCCAAATATCACGCCAGTCTCATCACCACCAAGACGCTCCACCAGAGCACGACAACATGACAGTGCTAAAGGCAAAGGGCAGGACAAGAAGCCACCCAAAAAAACTTGAAAAAAAAAAGTTAGACATTTGTAATAAGTAACTCAAAATAGTTAGCAAGTGTTTTTGTTGCTAAAAAAATATAACACTTTTTTCAACATCATTAATTATAAGTGGTACAAACAAAAACATAAAAATGTAATGCACATTTATTCATTACCATTCTTTTTTGGTGTTGGAGAAGGGAAATGTTGTTGAAGCCACACATACATGTTAGCAGGAAGTAAACTGACCACTTGATTTTTTTCTAATCATTACTCTTTCTAGATTCCAATCATTCCCTTTGCCTGCAGATACAATAATTGCCAGCCAGGCAGAATGTCTTTAGCAGGAAGTAAACTGACCACTTGATTTTTTTCTAATCATTACTCTTTCTAGATTCCAATCATTCTCTTTGCCTGCAGACAATCCAAATTACAATCTTGTTGATACATATCTTAGCTTTCTTATCTATACAACATTACAAGAAGAACACAATTGAGTTGCGTAAAAAGCTTGTAATATGTTGGCTTTGTTTTGTTTGAAAAACATTGTCCAAATGAATGTCAGTATTGTTTGGACATGTTTGTGTGTGTAAAAAATTAGTAAGAATGTTTTTACACATGATGCTGAAACAAACAAATATTTACTTTGACTACAAAAAACAACAAATGTGTATAATAATGTATATGTGTGGCAAACTGTGTATTTACTTACACATCATCAAGTTTACAGCATCAAACATTAGGAAATAAATTATTCCTGATTACAGTCAGTTTGTGAGTCTTAAATATGATGGTGCATCACACATAGGGACACATGTATTCCTCAAGGCTAACATATTATATGTTGATGAGTGTTTTTTGGGAACACAGGTTCTCAAACTCGGCCCTCAGGAACCCACACAGTGCATGTTTTGCAGGTCTCCTCACAGAATCACAAGTGACATAATTAGCTCCACCTGTGAACCTTTTAACATATGTCTGTGAGTAATTCATACACCTGTGCTTCTACTGGGTTACGTGAAAAACATGCACTGTGTGTAGTCCTGAGGGCCGAGTTTGTGAACCTGTGCATTAGGACGTTACACACAATGATAAAGTGAAATACTAAATGGATGATGTGGGCTTGTAAGAAATTAGCACTGCAAGTTTACGATCACTTATTCAGACTTAATGCATGCCACTCATAATCTGTTGTTTTGAGATTAAAAATACACACAATACACATGCGACATTTGTTTTTCATATAGCGAGGGTATGTTTGTATGTGTCAAGGAGACAGACACATTCTGAGTAATGGTTTTTGGACAAAAAGTAAAAACATATATTTATGATTACACAACAAATGAAATAAGCAAACCAAACTTACCTTAGAAATAGCGATTGATGATCTGTTGCCTAACCTGCCTCCCTACATCAGTACTCCAAGTATCACCAGATGTCTCTAATTCCTCTGCTTGCTGGCTGCTTTCTTCCTCCTCCTCCTCAACATGTGGCAGATGTTGTTGCAAACACATGTTATGAAGAAAGCAGCAGCAGAACACAATTTGAGTCACCTTGGAGGGACTATACAACAAAAGGCCACCAGACTTATCCAGACACCGAAACCTAGATTTCAGCACACCAAAACATCTTTCTATCACATTCCGTGTGGACTTATGTGCATGATTGTAATTGTGTTCAGCAGGGGTATCAGGTCGGGACAATGGAGTTAGAAGCCAAGAGAAACAGCCATATCCTCCATCACCTAAAAGACAGATATAGTAACGTGATTCATGTTAAGATACAGCAACACATAAGTAACACACTGTGGGGCAGATGTATTAACCTGTAGAAGGCACAAGGAAGTGAAAACCAAGTGATATGTGCAAGGTAACAAAGGCAGCAGACAATCTGTTCCTAAATGTTAATTTACATATTGGAGCTGATTGGCTGGTGCCTTTATCACCTTGCACAGATCACTGGTTTCTCACTTCCTTATGCCTTCTACAGGTTAATACATCTGCACCTGTATTTGGACAAAGTATACGCAGGCCTACACATCTCAAATTACATACCCAGCAGCCATCCATCAGGCATTTGTCCATCCTCAAACTTATCAAAGAGGGATGACTGACTGAGGATGAAGGAGTCATGGCAGCCCCCAGGGTAACCAGCAACAACACTCATTATTTTTAGATTTGCATCACAAACCACCTGCACATTTGTGGAGTGTTCGAAATGGCGGTTTGTATATATGTGCTGCCTGCCCCTAGTTGGTCTCAGCTGAATGTGTGTGCAATCTATGGCTCCAAGCACATTGGGCATGCCAGTCAGTTCATAGAAATCTACCCTGACGGCATGCCACTGAGACTCCTGGGTAGGGAAGCAGATTGAGGCCTCGATGTGGGGCTGCAAAACAGCCAACACCTGTGTGTACATTTTAAAGAACAATAAACATGAGATTTTAGGACAGAACTGGCCACCGAGAAATTAAAACAAACACAAAACAGAAGAGGTCGTTAGGTATACATCACCTGTGTTAAGATTCTGGAAAATGAGGGCTGTGAGATTTCTATGACATCCCCAGACACAGCCTGAAAGCTGCCAGTAGCCAGAAAGTGCAACACAGCCAGGAGTTTGTGCAGGCCTGAGACAGGTCGAGAGCGTGCTGTCTCAGGGTCTAGGCCCAGTTTGACAAGGTCATACAGACGGAAAATGTTGTTACGATTTAGACGGAACATCTGTATGACCTTATCATCGGACAATGCGTTCAAGTTTAAACGCCCCCTAAAAAAACGAGGCCTGCGCAGCCTCCGCGGAACCTGTACAACCTGCTGACCATGTTCAGTTTCTTAGCCCTGGGTACTTACAGGCTGATGTCTGAGTCGGAGGAATCCCACAGCACACAAAAGATCACTGGCCCACAGTCCTGCTGCCATTTCTGAGTGTAGGTGTATTGAAATGGGCCTAACATCCTTTTATAGGAATCCTAATTCAGGTGTGAGTGATTTTTTATTTGCAACACATGTAAACACGACTGAAAAAAGCAGGCCTATTTTTTTGCCGCTTTTTTTTACGAATCGCAAAAAAATACGACCGCATTTGAGCACTCAGAGACTAACACCCAAATACGAATAAATAGTGAATTCCCGTATTCTATGAAATAACAGCCGCGTTTGACCGATGGTCTATTCATTCGTATTTCGGAACGTTGTCATTCAAACCATTACGAATAGACCAGACACTGCCAAGATTGGTGCTTAGTGAATTCCCGGATTGGGACTTAGAAAAAAAAACACAAATCGGCCAAACTCGGATTTTTAGTAAATACTGGCCCAGGTCTCTTTGACCTGTTCTATTCCAATGAATCTTTAAATACTGGTTTCTGACTTATTGTGAATTAGCTTAAAGTGCTCTGACAGAGGATGACCTAAATGTCCTTTGCGAATATTACAGATGTGCTCAGACATAACGGTTTTTAGATTTCTTGTTATTTTTCCCAGTTATTGAAAAGTCTAAGGAATATAATAAATATCAGCTATCAATTTTATCCTCTTTATCCAAAAGATTGCTCCACAAGCAGTCCCAATGATATACAAGCATCTAGAATATTTATTCTTCAATAATAAAATAAAATCTCGAAGTTCCCAATTGCTCAGTGGAATATGAACACAACTAACATCACTTTTGAATGATGGAACGTAAGCTGGACAACTTCCGGCATTAAATATGAATGGTGGAAAACAAACGGCGACCAGTTTCTGGCTCTTAGCGGAACACAAGCTGCGACTACTTCCAGGTTACGGCTCCTGCGGTGGACCGCAAACCGTGGGCAGCCTGACTGAATCTCCTGAATGTAATGTCTGGACCCACACTTTAAATACTACTTATTTGAATCACATAGCATCTTGCACTTGAAAAAGGATTAATGAGACATCCGAAACGCATTGTGCTGCTGCTGGTATGCTGTGATGAATGAAATCCCCACTACTGGACTTTCCTAGATGAACTGACAAAGCTGGGTGGTGTGTAGCTAAACGTGCCTGCAATCCACAATGTTTTTGGTTACCTGAACATTAGCTCTCACCACAGCCCAAAAAGTATGAGCCAAAGAGGACTTTCTTTTCTTGTCATATCGATGAACTAATGAGCCCTACACACATACCGATCCACCGCCGAGCTGCCCGATGGCAGATACGGCCGATGGGCGACCCGGCGGAATGGTGGGAGTGACGGGGGGAGTGAAGTGTCTTCACTCCCCCATCACCCGGCTCCATAGCACTACATGCTGCTAATATGGACAATCTCGTCCATATTGGCCTGCATGCATAAGCGACGGGGCCCACCGATTAACGAGCGCAGGGCCGTGCATCATTAATCATTGGTGCCTACACACTGCACGATATGAACGAGTTCTCGTTCATTAATGAACGAGAACGTTCATATCGTGTATTTTATCAGCCAGTGTGTAGGGCCCTTTAATGTATGATGCACTGTTAAATATGTAAAACATCTGCACTACAGATGTAGCCACGCTCAGAGACGAAGCCTCAGACAGGAGAGACTGACAGCTTACAGTCAGCAGTGCAGCGAGTGCTGTGCTGCACATGTTATAAAAAATATGATTCATGAATTACGTATAGTATTCACATCATCAGGACATCCTTGATGGGGAGGAGGGGGGTTATTAAGGTTATATATAAGAGGCATTGGGAGAGGGTTTAGGGGCTATTAATGAGCAGGTAAAGTTATAAAGTTAGAGAGTGAGGCACAGGGCCGTAACTACGATGGTGCATATGTTCTGTGTGCAGAAACGGCCGCACCCGCTGCCACCCCTAGGCACAATGGCCACCCCCTGCCTGCCTAATTTTATTAATTTTATTGATTGGTTATAAGCCCTTATTTGATGACAGCCAATTTAGTAAATAAAAAATGGTCCATTTTAATTTTAATTATGTATACATATTTACTAAGTAGCACAGCTCAGTGACGTCAGAAGGTAGGTTCGGGGGGTGCAGCCCGCACCCGGGTGTCATCCACCAAGGGGTGACACCAAAGTGCTGGCTCCTGCTCAGTGACAGGAGCCGCGTGCTGCACTGTAGCATTACGTGCAGCAGCCCAGCTCCTTTCACCATGTAGGAGCTGGCACTGCAGACGCACTAGTCTCTGGGGGCAGGCTGCAACTCCCGGACCCTCGGAGCAGAGGCGGAACTACCGGCAGTGCAGGCAGTGCACTGCACTGGGGCCCGCCTCTGTCCAGGGGCCCAAGCATGTAATGAGTCAAACTGACTCATTACATGCCGCTGTGCACTGCGGGCAACCGCTGCCCGCAGCGCACAGCCGCCCGGCGAAGAGAGGAGAGGAGAGGAGCAGCGGTACTACAGACGGGGGAAGGAGGAGGAGGGAGGCTGAGAAGGGAGCCGCAGCAGCGCTTTGTTACTGGTGGAGGCGCTGCTGCTGCTGCCCCTCTGCTTCCCTATAGGCTGTCTTCCGAGAACAGCCTATAGGGAAGCAGAGGGGCAGCAGCAGCAGCGCCTCCACCAGTAACACAGCGCTGCTGCGGCTCCCTTCTCAGCCTCCCTCCTCCTCCTTCTCTCCAGCCCGGGAATCGTCTCTGACGCTGCACCGAGGAGCCTGAGCCAGCGGAGAGGGTAAGTATAATTCTTCTTTCTTTCTTTCTTTCTTTCTTTCTTTCTTTCTTTCTTTCTTTCTTTCTTTCTTTCTTTCTTTCTTTCTTTCCTTCTTTCCTTCTTTCCTTCTTTCTTTCCTTCTTTCCTTCTTTCTTGTGCCTGCCTGCCGCAATGTGTAAAAATGGGGGACTACCTGCCGCACTGTGTAAAAATGGGGGACTACCTGCCGCACTGTGTAAAAATGGGGGACTACCTGCCGCAATGTGTAAAAAGGGGGGCATACCTGCCGCAATGTGTAAAAAGGGGGGACTGCCTGCAGCAATGTGTAAAAAGGGGGGACTGCCTGCAGCAATGTGTAAAAAGGGGGGACTGCCTGCCGCAATGTGTAAAAAGGGGGGACTACCTGCCGCAATGTGTAAAAAGGGGGGACTGCCTGCCGCAATGTGTAAAAAGGGGGAATCAGCCTGCCGCAATGTGTAAAAATGGGGGACTGCCTGCCGCTATGTGTAAAAAGGGGTAATCTGCCCGACGCAATGTGTAAAAAGGGGAATCTGCCTGCCGTAATGTGTAAAAAAGGGGGACTGCCTGACGCTATGTGTAAAACAGGGGGACTGCCTGACGCTATGTGTAAAAATGGGGAATCTGCCTGCTGCTATGTGTAAAAATGGGGAATCTGCCTGCCGTAATGTGTAAAAATGGAGACGCTGTCTGCCGTAATGTGTAACAAGGGCACGCTGTCTGCCGTAATGTGTAAAAATGGGGACGCTGTCTGCCGTAATGTGTAACAAGGGCACGCTGTCTGTCGTAATGTGTAACAAGGGCACGCTGTCTGCCGTAATGTGTAACAAGGGCACGCGGTCTGCCGTAATGTGTAACAAGGGCACGCTGTCTGCCGTAATGTGTAAAAAGGGCACGCTGTCTGCCGCTATGTGTAACAAGGGCACGCTGTCTGCTGTAATGTGTAAAAAGGGCACGCTGTCTGCCGTAATGTGTAACAAGGGCACGCGGTCTGCCGTTATGTGTAAAAAGGGCACGCTGTCTGCTGTAATGTGTAAAAAGAGGAATCTGTTCGCTGTAAGGTGTAAAAGGGTCTCTACCTGGTGTAGTGGTGCTACTGTGCGGCGTAATTTGAATAATGGAGACTACTGTGTTGGTATTATTTTGTGGCCACACCCCTTCCCCACAAAGCCACGCCACTATGTATTTTTGCGCGCGCCTACGGCGCGCACTGCCCCTGGGGTGGACTTGGATGGGGGGGGCCCAAAGCATTTTGTCGCACCTGGGCCCACCGCTTGCTTGTTCCGCCACTGCCTCGGAGTGACAAAAACTCGGGTCGGTGAGCTTAGCCACGCCCCTCCTGTGGAGCCACGCCCCTCCCACGGTTCTCCCCACGAAGTCACGCCCCCTGCTTCACCGGGTACAAAAGAGGTGAATGATGCCACTGGCACAGCTTACATTCAAGATGGCATATGGTACAGTACAGTAGAAATATTTAGCAGTTACTGGTACTTTTTGGGCTGACAGTACCAACACACACATCCAAGTGCTACCACCAAACAAGTGCCGCCCCTAGGCACGTACCTAGTGGGAAATTCGCCACTGCCCGCTGCAATGTATATTATTATGATACCTCTCAGCAGCAGGTGCCCATCTCCTTTTCTGTGTAATGCAATGTCCCCCCTCCCTCGTAGTCTGAAGGGAGAGATGTTATGGCAACAAACTGAAGAACCGTTCTGTGGCTGCTGCGGGGCAGAACAAAAGAGGTAGGCACCATAGCTACTCCCGGGGGATGAAGGAAGGAGATGAGTAGGCCTGCCTGTTGTGGTGTCACGGGGAGCTGCTGTTCCGCTGGCTGCCTGCTCGGTAGGTAGTATTTGGTGGTGTTTGTGATATTGCGTTATATGGGGAAGGGGGAGGGAGAAGGAGTGGGGGATGAGGCAACCATATATATCTTTTTTTGTGGGGGACATTTTTTTTTATTACCTGTATGGGGCAATGTGTTTTTACTAGAGATGAGCAGGTTTGGATTTCAGAGATCCGAATCCCCCCGAACGTCACGATCCGAGCCAGGAACCAAGTCCGGCTCGGGGCTTCCCGCCAGTCTCGGATCCCAGAACGAGGCAAAACATCATCATCCCGCTGTCGGATTCTCACAGGTTTTGGATTCCATACAAAGAGCTGCACATCACCGCCATTTTCACTCCGGACTTGGAGAGTGAGGGAGACAGACCTCTGTCTCTCTGTGGGTGGTGGCATCGGGTGGGGTCAGTGTGTGCTCTCTAGGGGTGCTGTCCTGTGTGCTGTTAGAGGTGCTGTCCTGTCACTGTGGTGTCCTGTGCTGTTAGGGGTGCACATGATAGCTAGTCTTAATTAATAGCTGAATAATTAACAGCTTTAATACTCATAGGTCTATTCTGATTGTAATCATGTGCAGCCTTGATGTGTAAACTATTATGATCTCCTATCTATTTGTAATAATAACGGGGTGTTTTAAACCCTGTGTTAAGGTCCTGGTTATTTTGCCACATGTAAAGTTGGTTATATTCACACAGCTTTTTGCTGTTTATTGTTTGTACAGGTGTTCTGATGCCCTCCGTGACGCTGCGGCCGGCGCGTATCTGTGACGTCATCTTTGTTGGACTGAGACACGGCGAACGGCGGGCGGCATGGAGGACTTCAGACGGGTATAAAGGTATGTACTGTCATTGTCTTTTTATGTCCTGAGGAAAATGTTTGCCTAAATAACATTGAAACGTTGACTGGCTACACAACGCTTGTGTCCTGCTTTTTCATTCCCTGACTGGGAGCCATGAGTGCCGCTCATCTCTACATCTGTTTATGGATACCCACTATATAGATATTACAGGGAAGGCACCGGCTTTATGTGATTGTTCATGAATGAATGGAGTGTTGCTGAGTTCTACATTGTATATATATATACATATATATATATATATATACACTGCTCAAAAAAATAAAGGGAACACTTAAACAACAAATCCTAGATCTGAATGAATGAAATCTTCTTATTAAATACTTTGTTCTTTACATAGTTGAATGTGCTGACAACAAAATCACACAAAAATGATCAATGGAAATCAAATTTATTAACCCATGGAGGTCTGGATTTGGAGTCACCCTCAAAATTAAAGTGGAAAAATACACTACAGGCTGATCCAACTTTGATGTAATGTCCTTAAAACAAGTCAAAATGAGGCTCAGTAGTGTGTATGGCCTCCACGTGCCTGTATGACCTCTCTACAATGCCTGGGCATGCTCCTGATGAGGTGGCGGATGGTCTCCTGAGGGATCTCCTCCCAGACCTGGACTAAAGCATCTGCCAACTCCTGGACAGTCTGTGGTGCAACGTGGCATTGGTGGATGGAGCGAGACATGATGTCCCAGATGTGCTCAATTGGATTCAGGTCTGGGGAACGGAAGGGCCAGTCCATAGCATCAATGCCTTCGTCTTGCAGGAACTGCTGACACACTCCAGCCTCATGAGGTCTAGCATTGTCTTGCATTAGGAGAAACCCAGGGCCAACCGCACCAGCATATGGTCTCACAAGGGGTCTGAGGATCTCATCTCGGTACCTAATGGCAGTCAGGCTACCTCTGGCGAGCACATGGAGGGCTGTGCAGCCCCCCAAAGAAATGCCACCCCACACCATTACTGACCCACTGCCAAACCGGTCATGCTGGAGGATGTTGCAGGCGTCTCCAGACTCTGTCACATCTGTCACATGTGCTCAGTGAGAACCTGCTTTCATCTGTGAAGAGCACAGGGTGCCAGTGGCGAATTTGCCAATCTTGGTTTTCTCTGGCAAATGCCAAACGTCCTGCACGGTGTTGGGCTGTAAGCACAACCCCCACCTGTGGACGTCGGACCCTCATACCACCCTCATGGAGTCTGTTTCTGATCGTTTGAGTAGACACATGCACATTTGTGACTTGCTGGAGGTCATTTTGCAGGGTTATGGCAGTGCTCCTCCTGTTCCTCCTTGCACAAAGGCGTAGGTAGTGGTTCTGCTGCTGGGTTGTTGCCCTCCTACGGCCTCCTCCACGTCTCCTGATGTACTGACCTGTCTCCTGGTAGCGCCTCCATGCTCTGGACACTACGCTGACAGACACAGCAAACCTTCTTACCACAGCTCGCATTGATGTACCATCCTGGATTAGCTGCACTATCTGAGCCACTTGTGTGGGTTGTAGACTCCATCTCATGCTATCACTAGAGTGAAAGCACCTTCAGCTTTCAAAAGTTACCAAAACATCAGCCAGAAAGCATAGGAGCTGAAAAGTGGTCTGTGGTCACCACCTGCAGAACAACTCCTTTATTGGGGGTATCTTGCTAATTGCCTATAATTTCCACCTGTTATCTATTCCATTTGCACAACAGCATGTGAAATTGATTGTCAATCAGTGTTGCTTCCTAAGTGGACAGTTTGATTTCACAGAAGTGTGATTGACTTGGAGTTACATTGTGTTGTTTAAGTGTTCCCTTTATTTTTTTGAGCAGTGTATATATATATATATATATATATATACACACACAGTATATATATAGTGCAGTGTGCTCAACTGGCCGCCGGCCTCACAAGTCTGCTCGTAGCTCTCCTTGGCTGCCTGCTGCTGCTGAGTGCCTGCCTGCAGCTCCTCTCAACAGGCCACTGCTGCTGAGTGCTGTCCCGCAGCTCGCCTTGGCCGCCAGGCTGCCTGCCGCTGCCAGCCGCTGCCTGTATCTCCTATGCTGTGCAAAGCATAGAGAGCTGCCGGCGGCTTCGATCTTGGTGGCAGCGATCACTGTAGAGATGGAGACAGAGCTGTCTCCGTCTAAAACAAAACAAAAAACACTTGTTCCATCAGGTGGGTTTCTGGGTACTTGGAAACCCCCCTGCGTGCGCCACTGGTGATGAAAAAATTCAGTGGTGAGGTGAAAATAAATGTACACTGGCCATGTCTTGTATGCGGTACAAATACAGAGGTGCTTTGAAAATAAATGAACACTGGCCCTGTCTTGTATGCTGTAAAATTGCAGGGGTGCTGTGAAAATAAATGTACACTGGCCCTGTCTAATATACTGTAAAAATACAGGAGTGCTGTGAGACTAAAGGGGCACTGTTCCGTGTGCTGTAATAATAAAGGGGTGCTGCCCTGTGAAATGGAGAACAAAAATTTGGAGGAAAAAATAGTGAAAGAACAGGAACAACTTCCAGTTCCTAGTACTAGTGCTGAAGCTGCTGCTGCCACCAGTCATGACATTGACGATGCAATTTCATCAACATCGTCTGCTAAGGCTGATGCCCAATGTCATAGAGGTCATGTCAAATTCAATAAACAAAAATTTAATAAACCCCCCCCCCCCCCAAAAAAAAAGTAATTATCTGATAAAAAAATGTAAAATTAGCAATATGCCATTCACGACACAAAGTGGCAAGGAAAGGCTAAGGCCTTTGTTCATGACTGGTGGTTCAGCTTCTCATGAAGATGAAAGCCCTCCTCCCTTTTAAAAGAATTAAAAAATGAAGCTTGTTAAAGCACAGGAAAAAACAACTGTGCATTCAGAGCAGTAGCGGATCTTGCCACGGGCAAGCAGGACTTTTGCCCGGGGCGCCGCCTTCCGGAAAGAACCGCACCATGGCAAGATCCGCCACTGTGCCCCCCGCAGTGCCCCGCTGTGCCCCCCCACTTTGAAGGGAACCAGACGCGTATCGTCTAGTTTCCCTTCATGGAGAGAACCTTTGTGGTGCGGTGCGCGATGACGTCATCGCGCACCGCACAGCAAAGGTCCTCTCCATGAAGGGAAACTAGACGCTACGGTCTAGTTTCTCTTCATGGAGAAGACCTTTGCTGTGCGGTGCGCGATGACGTCATCGTGCACCGCACAGCATAGTGGCACAGACACTAGGGGTCATAATTGACCTCTAGTGTCTATGCTGTTCTATGGGAGAGACGTAATAACGTCTCTCCCATAGATCGAGGAGAGGAGAGGAGAAGAGCGGCGCAGCGCTCTTTATGTGCATGTCCTCTTTATGCAACATAATGGTGGGTGGGATGGCCCAAGGACAATTCCATCTTGCACGTCATTTCTTTGTCTACCACATCATTCCAGGGGTGCTGCCTTGTATGGGGTGCTGCCCCTCTCCCTATCAGTTCAGGGGTGCTGCCCCACTACCGATTAAGTCCAGGGGTGCTGTTGCCTGTATGCTGTGCTGTGTAATTCTCCAGGGGTGCTGCCTATGGTGTATAAGTCCAGAGATGTTGCCTATCTGCTGTATAAGTCCAGGGGTGCTGCCTATATGCTGTATAAGTCCAGAGGCACTGCCGTATAATTCCAGGGGTGCTGCTGTACTTGATCCTAGGTTTAAATTAAAGCCTAGAGCAGAATATGAAACACACTTCAACATCACAACCAGATTTATGAAAAGATATAGCCACAAAGGTGGAAATGGAAATTGCAATTTTGATGAAGTGTTTTCCAATAAAGTGGGGGGACACCACATTTGTGGCCAAAGTCAGTCAGACTCAGAAGAGACAGAATAATCATCCAGTGGAATGTGACATGGCAAGATCTCCTACTTCATTTTCTCTTGCAACTGCTGGAGAAAACTAGATTTTCCAAACACACCTATGTCTATATGCCTGCCATGTAATTCCAGGAGTGCCCTGTCTGAACACACTCATCTCTAGTAGATCCGTCTTCTAGTGTGCACTGTGTACCCTGCATTAAAGAGAGTTTATTCTCAATTATTTCATGTTAGGGACTCAAATGAATGGCTCCAATTAGTCAACCTTAATTTTTATTTATTTTTAACATTCCACATTTTGGGATTATTTACAAGATTCACATTTGTTGTACAGGGTTCTCTTTCCTTTATTTTGTAAATGTTTTCTCATTAATAATTGTACAATGTAAGGGCAAAGTAGGGTTATCGCAATATCTTGCGGTGTTAGAAGAACAGAGTTTCAGTGATTTTGCATTGCATCGGCTTTCCATTGCACTGCAGCACTAGATGGGCCAGGAGCTCCTGTGAGGCACAAACAGTTACTGAATAAGGGCCCAGTACAGAGTCTCATGGTAGCTTACAGCCAGGAAGATGTCTAGCTTGACAGGCTGAGGCATGCTGTGGGCACAGAGGTTAGCATTGCTTCCCCCCACAGTCCTACTTGTAATATGAAATGAGTTTCTACTAGAGTGGCAAGTTCCACTAGGGCAGGGGCTGAATAACAAAAAAAATTACTGCACAGTCTAGCTTAGTACTTTACCAAACCCACCCGAACTCAACTTGCCCAATCCGGGGCTGCTGTGGGGGCTTACGAGGGGCTGCTAAAACATCTAAGGGGTTGCTTTATTTAAAAATAAAATATTAATAAAATAAACAAGACACACAAAAACAAAAATAAGGCATCTGCCACAAAATATGTAAATAAAAATCCATGAGATTTTCACAAAATAAGTCTCCAGACTCTGTGGAGGGGAAAATATCCAATCTTGATCCTGTGGTATACACCAGTTTAATTGCATCCCATCATTAAATCTGAGATTATCTTAATCCCTGAAAATGGAGAAGGGGGTACAATTTCGGAGGCTTTGGCCCCTAGTTTTTCAGTTTGTCTAGTAATGTGGTAATTATATATTTGCTTGGTGAAAGTCCTTTCTGTTCCACATCAATATAAGAGTGTAGGTGAAAGCCTGTGTGTTGTTCCTGATTGTTTGTGCCTCTCTAATTTGTAATCACCTTCTTGACAATGTCCTCTTCCTCTTTCCTCTTCTCATAATGTGAAAAGTCATCAAATATGGAGGTGGTAAGTTTGTAGCTAGCTATTATTCGGAGAACTTGGAAAGTTTTTTCTAGGGGAACAACCTGTCGCTATAATGATAGGTTTAATAAACTGTGCATGTCCTGTTTAAACAACAAAAGGGTGGGTGGGAGGGCACAAGGACAATTCCATCTTGCACCTCTTTTTTTTCTTTGCATTATGTACTCTTTGGGGCCTAGTTTTAAAACTGCCATCCTGTCTGCCACTGCAGTGCCACTCCTAGATGGGCCAGGTGTTTGTGCCGCCCACTTGTGCCGCTTAGCTTAGTCATCCAGCTACCTTGGTGCAACCTTTTGGCCTAAAAACAATATTGTGAGGTGTGAGGTGTTCAGAACAGCCTGGAAATGAATGTTATTGAGATTCTTAATACTGTAGGATCAAAAATACCCCCAAATTCTGTAATTTTAGCTGTTTTTATGTTTTTTTCAAAACAATGCAGATCCAAAACCAAAACCTGAAAGGGTGGTTTTGGCAAACCAATCAAGATCCAAAACACGAACAGAGATCCAGATCTAAAAACACAAACCCCGAAAAGTGTCTGGCGCACATCTCTAGTTTTTACTCCTGTGTGGGGCCAATGTATTTTTACTAATACATTGGCCCCCTACTAATGCTAGAATACATTTAAGATTAGCAGAGTTTTTCTGTGGTGTGATTATACCTGTCATATCTCTTTCTACGTTTTGGTCAAAACAGTCTTTTCATACAAATAGTATATAATACAGGACTAATTTGCATATACATGTATATAATCAAACTGACACACTGTTAAAAATAGTGAAATTTAATATACATTTTTTCAATACTTGATTTGGTTGCCATGGTAACCTAGTAGGACATCAGGAAATTACTGACATGGACATTTTTTTTTAGATGCAAATATTTCTTTTGCTCTAAACATCACATGAAAAGTTACAGAGAGTTTGCCAAGATCACTGGGAATTTTAATATGCCAGGAAATTATTAAAAACCCAGGAGACATTTTAGCTGTTGGAATTAAAAAGATAAATGAGGGAGTTATCATTTTAAGAACAGTAAAAGAGGTAAAAAAAAAAAGGCAAGACATTTCTACAGTAGCTCATATTAAATATAGAAAAATACAAGAAATTAGAAATGTATATTACAAATTTTAATCCTGTGATTAAAATAAAATTCCACCCAAAAGGAAAGGGACAGATGTGTTAGGTGAAATAAGTTAATATATTGGGGGTTATCTAAGCTCAGGATTATTGAAGCAGGTGTAAGCATGGATGCTGTTTACAGTGCAGTCGAGAGGTCTGCCGATCTGGGTAAAAAAAAAAAAAATTTGGAGGTGGGGTGGCCTAATCACGAGAGACGTGGTCGTCACACCCCCTTAGGAAAAATAAATCAATTATTTTGTAGCGCAGTGAGCACCGAGTAGAGGGTGCATTGAGCCCCCAGTCGAGGGCAATTTGAGGGGGGAGTGCGATCATCATCATCGCTCCCCCCCTACCCACCACTATTGGTGCCCTGGCTGTTTACACATGCAGGGTCTGATTTGGATTTGGAAGCAAGGCAGAAAAAGTACCTATATTTATATCTGAAAGAAACCATTTTGCTATGCAAGGGTAAGAAATAAATTTATATTATTTCTGTGCATGGCAAATACTGTCTGCTTTCGCATGTAGCCCACAAATGTTAGCATTAGTTTTACACTGCAATTTAGATTTCAGTTTGGACCCATGCTGCACATGTTACATCTGCCCCACCTGCAGTGCAGCATGGGTTTGCCCAGTTGCTTGTTTATTTTGGTTTGCTTCCACATCTGAATTAAGGGCCTAATTCAGAACTGATCGCAGCAGCAAAATCTTTCTCTAATGGGCAAAACCATGTGAACTGCAGGTGGGGAAGATATAACATGAGCAGAGAGAGTTAGTTTTGGGTGGGTTATTTTGTTTCTGTGCAGGGTAAATACTGGCTGCTTTATTTTTACACTGCAATTTAGATTTGAGTTTGAACACACCCACCCAAATATAACTCTCTCTGCACATGTTATATCTGCCCCCCCCCCCCCCCACCCCCTGCAGTGTATATGGTTTTGCCCATTAGAACAAAATTATGCTGCTGCGATGAAGTCTGATTTAGGCCCTAAGGCACAGATTCGTAATTTTTTTCCCCACTTTAAAGAGGTCCCAATCCACCAATATGCGCCCATACCGTACAGATATTTTTCAGTGATTTGCAGATCATTTTCAGCTAATACAGATCTGCCAATGTTGAAAAGCTAATCAGTTTAATAGAAACGGTCTGCAAATCTACTGATTGTTACCATACCCTAGCAATATACAGTCCCAATTGATCTGTGAAATCAAACATGTTGAACAACCTGATTTACCAGTCCCAATCACTTTTTGGTTGGAGTCTGTGATCTGTGAACCCCATACATTGCAGATATATTATTTACACAATCATCTGCAAAACTCCAAATTGCCCCAATTGATTGCTGATAGATAGAGGACTTAACCCCCGCACATTTTGTGCACTATAGTACATGTACATGCACAAATTATGTTTTAATGACAGGGTACGTGCTCATGTATTAGAATCACACACATCTTAATATATGTCCTACTGAAAAACAGAAGTATTTCTATGACAGGTGTGCAAATGAGAATATGTATTCCCCACAAGAGCATAGATATGCAGATTGACAGTGCTAGCAGTGATTGCCAAAGGCACATGGCCCTATTAATAATCCACAATATAATACTGTATAATATAATGAGATATAATGAAGTTTAATAAGACACAAGCAAGAATAATGTCTTTACTGTGTCTGTAATACATGTTTAAGTTACATTTTTAATATATAATGTATTACTTTATTATCCTTTATTCTGTAGCGACTACATATTTTGCAGCACTTTACATTGAATTGTTAATCACTCACATCAGTCCCTGATCCATCGCATATTTACAGTGTAAATTCTTACCATGAACATAAAAACACACACAAGGACTAATTTGTGAGCAGCCAATTTACCTCAATTCAGGGGAAA
Organism: Pseudophryne corroboree; assembly: GCF_028390025.1. Classification (NCBI taxonomy): domain Eukaryota; kingdom Metazoa; phylum Chordata; class Amphibia; order Anura; family Myobatrachidae; genus Pseudophryne; species Pseudophryne corroboree. The sequence goes on along the minus strand of NC_086444.1, from coordinate 396,625,339 downwards.
CCCATACAAACACTGTGAGAACATACACATTCTGCTAAGACATTGGGGGTAATTCCAAGTTGATCGCAGAAGGAATTTTTTTAGCAGTTGGGCAAAACCATGTGCACTGCAGGGGAGGCAGATATAACATGTGCAGAGAGAGTTAGATTTGGGTGGGTTATTTTGTTTTTGTGCAGGGTAAATAGTGGCTGCTTTATTTTTACACTGCAATTTAGATTTCAGTTTTGAACACACCCCACCCAAATCTAAATCTCTCTGCACATGTTATATCTGCCCCCCTGCATTGCACATGGTTTTGCCCAACTACTAACATTTTTGCTGCTGCAATCAACTCTGAATTAGGCTCATTGCCTTGGTTGAAACTCAGAAACCCTGTACAGCATGGGTCTTCATCCTGTGGCCCTCCAGCTGCTGTGAAACTACACATCCCAGCATGCCCTGCTACAGTTTTGCTATTAAGGTATGCTAAAACTGAGGCAGGGCATGCTGGGATGTGTAGTTCCACAGCAGCTGGAGGGTCGCAGGTTGAAGACCCATGCTGTACAGTGATGCAGAAATGCATTGTGCCAATATAGGCCCTCATTCCGAGTTGTTCGCTCGCTAGCTGCTTTTAGCAGCATTGCACACGATAAGCCGCCGCCCTCTGGGAGTGTATCTTAGCATAGCAGAATTGCGAACAAAAGATTAGCAGATTTGCGAATAGAAAATTCTTAGCAGTTTCTGAGTAGCTCCAGACTTACTCAGCTATTGCGATCAGTTCAGTCAGTTTCGTTCCTGGTTTGACGTCACAAACACACCCAGCGTTCGCCCAGACACTCCCTCGTTTCTTCAGACACTCCCGCGTTTTTCCCAGAAATGCCAGCGTTTTTTCGCACACTCCCATAAAACGGCCTGTTTCCGCCCAGAAACACTCACTTCCTGTCAATCACACTCCGATCACCAGAACGATGAAAAATCCTTGTTATGCCGTGAGTAAAATACCTAACTTTTGAGTAAAATAACTAAGCGCTTGCGCTCTGCGAACCTTGCGCATGAGCAGTATGCGACTAATCGCAATATAGCGAAACTCGGCAACGAGCGAACAACTCGGAATGAGGGCCATAATGTAATGAAATGCAAACTCCCCACAACCATCATTTATTGCTTTCAAAAGTGAGAATCTTCTTTCCTGCAGTGGTGAAGATGTACATGAAGAAAAAGATTAAAAATAGATGGTGGAAATTAGATATAAAACAGCCACTGTATTATAGAATGAAATGATACAGGCAAAGGAGTAAATATGCAAACAGAAAATCATGTAAGCTGGTGTCACCAGGGCCGCAACCAGAGTGCAGGGCGCAGGGGGTGGCAACATTACTGCCCCATGGCCCTTCTGTCTAGCAGCGTGCCATCCGAAGCATACTTTGGATGCTCCAGACAGGCACCTTGCACCAGTGCTGCGCTTCCTGGTGCCGGCGACCTGCCCCTCTGCGCAACCTACGCATAGGCAGCGAGGCGGCAGAGGGTGCTCTGTAGCCCTGTTACTTCACAATTACTATATCATAGCTATACAACAGGCCAGTGGTTCCCAAACTCAGGGGTCTATTTACTTAGCCTTGGATGGAGATAAAGTGGACAGAGCCAAAGTAGCAGCCAATTAGCATCAAACTGCCATGTCACATGCTGTGTTTGAAAAGTGACAGTTAGGAGCTGGTTTGATGGTGCTTTATCGCTGTTCACTTTATCTCCATCAAAGGCTTAGTAAATAGACCCCTTAGGGGTCTATTTACTAAGCTCTAGATGGAGATAAATCCGACGGAGATAAAGTCCCAGCCAATCGGCTCCTAACTGCTATGTCACAGGCTGGGTTTTAAACAGAGCCGGCCATAGGCATAGGCAAACTAGGCAATTGCCTAGGGCATTTGATATGCCTAGGGGCATCAGCAGCTTCTGCTGATTAAATGATATGCGGCATGCCTATATTCTGTGTGTAGCATTTCATATGAGATACAGCCACAGTCTCACACAGTATATAGGCATGCTGCATATCATTATAATCAGCAGAAGCTGCTTGTGCATCCTAGCCACATTGCAATGCAAATAAGCTACATTTTCATTAAAGGCATTGAGGCAAGATTTATGAGGACACATCTGTATCCAAGCAGAGGCAGAGGTCACAGTGTTAGTGGCAGTGTGAGTGCTGTGTGCACGTGAGTGGGTTGGTTGTGCAGTAGTGTTCAGAATATGTGTAAGGAGCATTATGTGTGTCATGTAAAAATGCATTAATAATGTGCAACATATGTGTAAGGGGCACTGTGTGTGTCATTATGTGTATAAGGGCATTAATAATGTGCGGCATATGTGTAACAGGGTACTACTGTATGTGTGTCATTATGTGTGAAGGGGCACTAATAATATGCAGCAAATGTGTAGGTGGCACTATGTGTGTCATTATGTGTATAAGGGCATTAATAATGTGCGGCATATGTGTAAGGGACATTATGTGTAAAAGGGCATTAATAAAGGTTGTCATAATGTGTAAGGTGCATTATGTTTATAAGGACATTAATAAGGTGTCTCATATGTGTAAGGGGCATTACTGTGTGGAATTATGTGTATAAATGCATTGCTAATGTGTGGCATTATGTGTATAAGGTGCTCTACTATGTGGTGTTGCATATAGAAAGGGCACTACTGTGTCGTCTAATGTGAATAAAGAGCAATAGGGTGTGGTGTAATGTGAATAACGAGCAATTCAGTGTGATGTAATTTGAATAAGGGCTCTACTCTGAGTAGTAACGTTTATAAGGTAAAGTGATACTACTGTGGGATGTAATATGAATTATGGACACTATTGCATGATCAAATGTGAATAAAGGTGCAGTATTGTGTGACGTAATTGGAATTGGGGTTACTATTGTGTGGCCATGCCCCTTGCCAGCAAAAACACACCCCTTTTTGGGCTGTGCGCCAAATGTGCGAACTGTTCCTATTTAAAATATAGGAGGTACAAACACCAAAATAAGGACTGCTATGGGTGAGGGGTGATGGTGCTGTGAAAGAGGTGCAAGGTCAGAGGCGGAACCAGCGGTGGTACTAGGGGGCACCAGCCAAAATCTTGCCTAGGACATCATATTGGTTAGGGCCGGCTCTGGTTTGAAAAATGGCAGTTAGGAGCCGATTGGCTGGGACTTTATCTCCGTTGGATTTATCTCCATCCAAGGCTTAGTAAATAGACCCCTTATTCCTCAAGGAGCACAAACAAATCATGTTCTCAAGGATACACAGTGCACCTGCCGGGTGACCTGGAAAACAAGAACTGTTAGGGGTACTTGAGGTCCGAGTTTGGGAACCACTGCACTAGGCTCTCCTTGGCTCTCATTCTGAGTTGATCGCTCGCTAGCAGTTTTTAGCAGCCGTGCAAATGCATAGTCGCCGCCCACGGGGGAGTGTATTTTCGCTTTGCAGGAGTGCGAACGCCTGTGCAGCAGAGCGGCTGCAAACACATTTTGTGCAAAACAAGACCAGCCCTGTAGTTACTTATTCTGGGGGTAATTCCAAGTTGATTGCAGCAGGTAATTTTTTAGCAGTTGGGCAAAACCATGTGCACTGCAGGGGAGGCAGATTTAACATGTGCAGAGAGAGTTAGATTTGGGTGTGGTGAGTTCAATCTGCAATCGAATTTGCAGTGTAACAATAAAGCAGCCAGTATTTACCCTACACAGAAACACTATAACCCACCCAAATCTAACTCTTTCTGCAAATGTTATATCTGCCCCCCCCTGCAGTGCACATGGTTTTGCCCAACTGCTAAAAAATTTCCTGCTGCGATCAACTTGGAATTACCCCCCCTGTGCGATGATTGCTGCGATGAATGACACGGTAATGACGTCAGATACCCGCCCAGCAAACCCCCGGCCAAGTCTCATTAGGTGGTATCTGGGTATAATACCCATATATTGAGATGTCCTTACGCTAGAATACTTTACTCCTATTCTGCCTCTCCAGTTTTAAAGGGATAAATGTCATATAAGACAGGCACAAATCTAGATATAGATGCATTTTGGTACACAGGTACAGTACGGCATTGCATATATTGTCACCACAAAAAATTACGTACTCCCTACTTTAAATAAACTTCATGAAATGGACTGAATTTTGCTGCACTGATCACTCAGTAGAATGTAAAAAAGTCACTGTCTGCCAGGTTCCACCAGCTATCAAAAACACATGACAGCTTTTCTCATTGTTGTGTTCTATGATACCTTTAATTGATTTTCAACCCATAAGAATGAGTTCATTGAAACACCAGCAAAATAGCATCTACATGGTAATCCTTTTTAAGTGGCTTCTACTGAACAAAAAAGAGGAAGAATAATGAGAATGCAGTGTTGCATGACGGGGTTTGCAAATAACCCCATTGTTTCTCTAGATAATTAACATTATTTTAATAGGTTTAGGTGAATCATCTTCAGATGCAATGTGTCTTCTACTAACAGGTATGATAAAGTACATTTGTAATCGCATTAACATCCTTCAGGTCCAAGATATTGTTGCATGAACTGCTCACATATTAAACAGTTTGGAAACAGCCACTATAACTGTGAAAATGGAAAGTTTCACTTTATTATATTTATTAGATGATGTACTATGCGTGTGCATAAAACTAGTTACATATCTGGCATTAAACACGTTTTGAGGAAAACTTTATTTGAATCCAGTTGCAAACTATCAGATCCATTGGGTGTGGTATAGAAGACCTACAGTCAGGGGCATAGCTAGAAGTTTGTAGACCCTGTAGCAAATTCTTGATAGGGTCCCCTCCAGGAAGAAAAAACACATCAGCCCCCACATGAAAAAAAAAACATACCCAGCACTACAGGCTCAACCCCTGAAAACAGTACAAGTCATTACCTGCTGGAAGGGCTAGAGAGATGTAGGGCAATAGGGAGGGAATAGAAAGATGCAGGAGGAAAGGCAGAGGATAGAGATCTGTAGAGCGGTAGGGAGAAAATAGAGAGATGCAGGGTGAAAGGGAGGGGATAGAGAGCTACAGGGAGGTAGGGAGAGGATAGAAAGTTACAGGGAGGTAGGGAGGGAATAGAGAGATGCATGGCAGTAGGGAGAGGATAGAGAGATGCAGGGTGGTAGGGAGGGGATAGAGAGATGCAGGGTGATAAGGAGGGGATAGAGAACTACAGGGAGTTAGGGAGGGCCCGGATAGAGAGATGCATGGCAGTAGGGAGGGGATAGAGAGATGCAGGGTTGTAGGGAGGGAAAATAGAGATGCAGGCACAGGGGTTGAGATACCTGTACAACTTCCTGGGCTGTATCAGCGGCCAAAAGAAAAGTGGAATGTATATTGAATACTTGTATATAATCCTCAAAAATTATAGGTGACACTACACAGTATACAGTACTGTGGTTCCTTGTAATGATGAGGCCCCTTGTCATTGGCGATTCTATAATGGGTGCAATGTGTGCAGTGCACATGGACCCATGGGTCCAGGGGGGGCCCACATTGCACACACTGCATCCATTTTAATACTTACCAGAGTCCAGCGCCGGGCGCTGCGGTCGCAGCGGAAATCGCCACCAAAATGGCTGCCGCGCATGAGCAGTAGCCAAATTGGTCTCCGGATCATGGCGGGCACCATGTTTCCGGAGGCCTACGCATGCACAACGGTCTACAGCGCCGTACAGAGGAGGGGGACAACCAGGAGGTGTACACGGGCGCCCTCCTCTGTAGAAACGCCCCTGTCCTTTGTAATGATGAGGATATGGATTGTCCAGAGGGAAGTCAGTTTTGCACAGGACTGGATTTGAGGAGTGGTTACTATCAGATACTCATGAGCAAAGCTGACACAAAAAAGAATACTTTCATGTCTCCTGGGGTTTAGAATGGATTGAAGCTGTTGATTGACAAATGTAGAGTCTTAAAGGAAGTCAGTGAAGTATGTGAAACACATTTAAAGCTGGCAACAGATTTCCACTGAACCTGCCAAAGTTATAGCTGTTATCAATCAATCAGCCCTATATCAAGAGCATGAGCAGGATCAGCTGTGCCCAATGCATTATGTGAGCAGGGCCTGGTGCCCAGAAATGCAATTACCTAGTACACAAAATCAGATTCATAGCATTAATATTGTTGGTGGTTAACAAGTTTAATGAGCACTGTATGACATTCATTTTTAGATGCAGACTGGCAATAGCCATGTTTCATATATTCAGAACATCATTAAGCTTGAGCCTTTAAAACAGAGGTGGCTTGCCACACTGGCATTGTACAGTACATACTTGCCTACCTGACCCTCTCCATGAGGGAGAAAATGCTCTGTTCCTGGACTTTCCTCGTAATGTATGATTGCCAACACCTGTGGTGAAACACCTTTCTTATCAATTAACTAGTGATGAGCGGGTTCGGTTCCTCGGAAACCGAACCCACCCGAACTTCACCCATTTTACACGGGTCCGAGCCATACTCAAATTCTCCCGTATGGCTCGGTTAACCCGAGCGTGCCCGAATGTCATCATCCCGCTGTCGGATTCTCGCGAGATTCGGATTCTATATAAACAGCCGCGCGTCGCCGCCATTTTCACTCATGCATTGGAAATGTTAGAGAGAGGACGTGGCTGGCGTCCTCTCCGTGCGTTTTTATTGTTGAACTTGATTGTGCTTTATTGCTTAATTGTGGGGAGGACTGGGGAGGAGCTGTATAATATAGGAGGAGTACAGTGCAGAGTTTTGCTGACAGTGACCACCAGTATACGTTGTCTGCCTGAAAAACACTCCATATCTGTGCTGCATTGTAGACAGTATATAGTAGGAGTACAGTGCATAATTTTGCTGATCACCAGTATATAATATATAGGAGTACGGTACAGAAGGCCACTGCTGTACCTACCTCTGTGTCGTCAAGTATACTATCCATCCATACATGTGGTGCACTTCAGTTTTGCACAGTTTGCTGACCACCAGTATATAATATATAGCATTATGGTACAGTAGGCCACTGCTGTACCTACCTCTGTGTCGTCAAGTATACTATCCATCCATACCTGTGGTGCATTTCATTTTTGCACAGTTTGCTGACCACCAGTATATAATATATAGCATTACGGTACAGTAGGCCACTGCTGTACCTACCTCTGTGTCGTCAAGTATACTATCCATCCATACCTGTGGTGCATTTCATTTTTGCACAGTTTGCTGACCACCAGTATATAATATATAGCATTACGGTACAGTAGGCCACTGCTGTACCTACCTCTGTGTCGTCAAGTAAACTATCCATCCATACCTGTGGTGCATTTCATTTTTGCACAGTTTGCTGACCACCAGTATATAATATATAGCAGTACGGTACAGTAGGCCACTGCTGTACCTACCTCTGTGTCGTCAAGTATACTATCCATCCATACCTGTGGTGCATTTCAGTTTTGCACAGTTTGCTGACCACCAGTATATAATATATAGCATTACGGTACAGTAGGCCACTGCTGTACCTACCTCTGTGTCGTCAAGTATACTATCCATCCATACCTGTGGTGGATCTCATTTTTGCACAGTTTGCTGACCACCAGTATATAATATATAGGAGTACGGTACAGAAGGCCACTGCTGTACCTACCTCTGTGTCGTCAAGTATACTATCCATCCATACCTGTGGTGCATTTAATTTTTGCACAGTTTGCTGACCACCAGTATATAATATATAGCATAACGGTACAGTAGGCCACTGCTGTACCTACCTCTGTGTCGTCAAGTATACTATACATCCATACCTGTGGTACATTTCAGTTTTGCACAGTTTGCTGACCACCAGTATATAATATATAGCATTACGGTACAGTAGGCCACTGCTGTACCTACCTCTGTGTCGTCAAGTATACTGTCCATCCATACCTGTGGTGCATTTCATTTTTGCACAGTTTGCTGACCACCAGTATATAATATATAGCAGTACGGTACAGTAGGCCACTGCTGTACCTACCTCTGTGTCGTCAAGTATACTATCCATCCATACCTGTGGTGCATTTAATTTTTGCACAGTTTGCAGACCACCAGTATATAATATGTAGCATTACGGTACAGTAGGCCACTGCTGTACCTACCTCTGTGTTGTCAAGTATACTATCCATCCATACCAGTGGTGCATTTCAGTTTTGCACAGTTTGCTGACCACCAGCATATAATATATAGCAGTACGGTACAGTAGGCCACTGCTGTACCTACCTCTGTGTCGTCAAGTATACTATCCATCCATACCTGTGGTGCATTTCAGTTTTGCACAGTTTGCTGACCACCAGTATATAATATATAGCATTACGGTACAGTAGGCCACTGCTGTACCTACCTCTGTGTCGTCAAGTATACTATCCATCCATACCTGTGGTGCATCTCATTTTTGCACAGTTTGCTGACCACCAGTATATAATATATAGGAGTACGGTACAGAAGGCCACTGCTGTACCTACCTCTGTGTCGTCAAGTATACTATCCATCCATACCTGTGGTGCATTTAATTTTTGCACAGTTTGCTGACCACCAGTATATAATATATAGCATAACGGTACAGTAGGCCACTGCTGTACCTACCTCTGTGTCGTCAAGTATACTATCCATCCATACCTGTGGTGCATTTCAGTTTTGCACAGTTTGCTGACCACCAGTATATAATATATAGCATTACGGTACAGTAGGCCACTGCTGTACATACCTCTGTGTCGTCAAGTATACTATCCATCCATACCTGTGGTGCATTTCATGTTTGCACAGTTTGCTGACCACCAGTATATAATATATAGCAGTACGGTACAGTAGGCCACTGCTGTACCTACCTCTGTGTCGTCAAGTATACTATCCATCCATACCTGTGGTGCATTTCATTTTTGCACAGTTTGCTGACCACCAGTATATAATATATAGCATTACGGTACAGTAGGCCACTGCTGTACCTACCTCTGTGTTGTCAAGTATACTATCCATCCATACCAGTGGTGCATTTCAGTTTTGCACAGTTTGCTGACCACCAGTATATAATATATAGCAGTACTCTACAGTAGGCCACTGCTGTACCTACCTCTGTGTCGTCAAGTATACTATCCATCCATACCTGTGGTGCATTTCAGTTTTGCACAGTTTGCTGACCACCAGTATATAATATATAGCAGTACGGTACAGTAGGCCACTGCTGTTCCTACCTCTGTGTCGTCAAGTATACTATCCATCCATACCTGTGGTGCATTTAATTTTTGCACAGTTTGCTGACCACCAGTATATAATATATAGGAGTACTTTACAGAAGGCCACTGCTGTACCTACCTCTGTGTCGTCAAGTATACTATCCATCCATACCTGTGGTGCATTTAATTTTTGCACAGTTTGCTGACCACCAGTATATAATATATAGCAATACGGTACAGTAGGCCACTGCTGTACCTACCTTTGTGTCATCAAGTATACTATCCATCCATACCTGTGGTGCATTTCAGTTTTGCACAGTTTGCTGACCACCAGTATATAATATATAGCAGTACGGTACAGTAGGCCACTGCTGTACCTGCCTCTATATTGTCAAGTATACTATCCTTCCATACCTGTGGTGCATTTCATTTTTGCACAGTTTGCTGACCACCAGTATATAATATATAGCAGTACGGTACAGTAGGCCACTGCTGTACCTACCTCTGTGTCGTCAAGTATACTATCCATCCATACCTGTGGTGCATTTCATTTTTGCACAGTTTGCTGACCACCAGTATATAATATATAGCAGTACGGTACAGTAGGCCACTGCTGTACCTACCTCTGTGTCATCAAGTATACTATCCATCCATACCTGTGGTGCATTTCATTTTTGCACAGTTTGCTGACCACCAGTATATAATATATAGCATTACGGTACAGTAGGCCACTGCTGTACCTACCTCTGTGTCGTCAAGTATACTATCCATGCATACCTGTGGTGCATTTCATTTTTGCACAGTTTGCTGACCACCAGTATATAATATATAGCAGTACGGAACAGTAGGCCACTGCTGTACCTACCGCTGTGTCGTCAAGTATACTATCCATCCATACCTGTGGTGCATTTCAGTTTTGCACAGTTTGCTGACCACCAGTATATAATATATAGCAGTACGCTACAGTAGGCCACTGCTGTACCTACCTCTGTGTCGTCAAGTATACTATCCATCCATACCTGTGGTGCATTTCATTTTTGCACAGTTTGCTGACCACCAGTATATAATATATAGCATTACAGTACAGTAGGCCACTGCTGTACCTACCTCTGTGTCGTCAAGTATACTATCCATCCATACCTGTGGTGCATTTCAGTTGTGCGCAGTATTTATAGTGGTAGGCCATTGCTATTGATACTGGCATATAATTCCACACATTAAAAAATGGAGAACAAAAATGTGGAGGTTAAAATAGGGAAAGATCAAGATCCACTTCCACCTCGTGCTGAAGCTGCTGCCACTAGTCATGGCCGAGACGATGAAATGCCATCAACGTCGTCTGCCAAGGCCGATGCCCAATGTCATAGTAGAGAGCATGTAAAATCCAAAAAACAAAAGTTCAGTAAAATGACCCAAAAATCAAAATTGAAAGCGTCTGAGGAGAAGCGTAAACTTGCCAATATGCCATTTATGACACGGAGTGGCAAGGAACGGCTGAGGCCCTGGCTTATGTTCATGGCTAGTGGTTCAGATTCACATGAGGATGGAAGCACTCATCCTCTCGCTAGAAAAATTAAAAGACTTAAGCTGGCAAAAGCACAGCAAAGAACTGTGCGTTCTTCTAAATCACAAATCCCCAAGGAGAGTCCAATTGTGTCGGTTGCGATGCCTGACCTTCCCAACACTGGACGGGAAGAGCTTGCGCCTTCCACCATTTGCACGCCCCCTGCAAGTGCTGGAAGGAGCACCCGCAGTCCAGTTCCTGATAGTCAAATTGAAGATGTCACTGTTGAAGTACACCAGGATGAGGATATGGGTGTTGCTGGCGCTGGGGAGGAAATTGACAAGGAGGATTCTGATGGTGAGGTGGTTTGTTTAAGTCAGGCACCCGGGGAGACACCTGTTGTCCGTGGGACGAATATGGCCATTGACATGGCTGGTCAAAATACCAAAAAAATCAGCTCTTCGGTGAGGAATTATTTCAACACAAATGCGGACAACAGGTGTCAAGCCGTGTGTTGCCTTTGTCAAGCTGTAATAAGTAGGGGTAAGGACGTTAACCACCTAGGAATATCCTCCCTTATACGTCACCTGGACCGCATTCATCAGAAGTCAGTGACAAGTTCAAAAACTTTGGGTGACAGCGGAAGGAGTCCACTGACAACTAAATCCCTTCCTCTTGTAACCAAGCTCCTGCAAACCACACCACCAATTTCCTCCTTACACAGGAAAGCCAATAGTCCTGCAGGCCATGTCACTGGCAAGTCTGACGAGTCCTCTCCTGCCTGGGATTCCTCCGATGCATCCTTGAGTGTAACGCCTACTGCTGCTGGCGCTGCTGTTGTTGCTGCTGGGAGTCGATTGTCATCCCAGAGGGGAAGTCGGAAGACCACTTGTACTACTTCCAGTAAGCAATTGACTGTCCAACAGTCCTTTGTGAGGAAGATGAAATATCACAGCAGTCATCCTGCTGCAAAGCAGATAACTCAGGCCTTGGCAGCCTGGGCAGTGAGAAATGTGGTTCCGGTATCCACCGTTAATTCAGAGGCAACTAGAGACTTGATTGAGGTACTGTGTCCCTGGTACCAAATACCATCTAGGTACCATTTATCTAGGCAGGCGATACCGAAAATGTACACAGACCTCAGAAAAAGACTCACCAGTGTCCTAAAAAATGCAGTTGTACCCAATGTCGACTTAACCACAGACATGTGGACAAGTGGAGCAGGGCAGACTCAGGACTATATGACTGTGACAGCCCACTGGGTAGATGTATAGCCTCCCGCAGCAAGAACAGCAGCGGCGGCACCAGTAGCAGCATCTCGCAAACGCCAACTCGTTCCTAGGCAGGCTACGCTTTGTATCACCGCTTTCCAGAAGAGGCACACAGCTGACAACCTCTTACGGAAACTGAGGAAGATCATCGCAGAATGGCTTACCCCAATTGGACTCTCCTGGGGATTTGTGACATCGGACAACGCCAGCAATATTGTGCGTGCATTACAGCTGGTCAAATTCCAGCACGTCCCATGTTTTGCACATACATTGAATTTGGTGGTGCAGAATTATTTAAAAAACGACAGGGGCATTCAAGAGATGCTGTCGGTGGCCCGAAGAATTGCGGGCCACTTTCGGCATTCAGCCACCGCGTGCCGAAGACTGGAGCACCACCAAACATTCCTGAACCTGCCCTGCCATCATCTGAAGCAAGAGGTGGTAACGAGGTGGAATTCATCCCTCTATATGCTTCAGAGGATGGAGGAGCAGCAAAAGGCCATTCAAGCCTATACATCTGGCCACGATATAGGCAAAGGAGGGGGATTGCACCTGACTCAAGCGCAGTGGAGAATGATTTCAACGTTGTGCAAGGTTCTGCAACCCTTTGAACTTTCCACACGTGAAGTCAGTTCAGACTTCCAGCCTGAGTCAGGTCATTCCCCCAAATGAAACCCCCAAATTCTATGATTTAAGCTGTTTTTGAGGGTTTTTTGTAAAAAACAAACAAATCCAAAACACACCCGAATCCGCCAAAAAATTTTCAGGGAGGTTTTGCCAAAACGCGTCCGAATCCAAAACACGGCCGCGGAAACGAATCCAAAACCAAAACACAAAACCCGAAAAATGTCCGGTGCACATCACTACAATTAACTAGCTCACCACAGGTGATGGCAATCATACATTACCAGGAAAGTCCAGGAACAGAGCATTTTCTCCCTCATGGAGAGGGTCAGGTAGGCAAGTATGGTACAGTATGCTGGTGCTAGAGATACAGTACACTGGCAGTGTATGCCTTCAGTTGCTGTATAAATACAAGTCAGAGAGCTCTAATACCAGTGCTTGTTTGTGTAATGTTAATCTCATGCAAACAGTGCTGATCAAGATTACCTGGACAGTTGTAAAAGGAAAATGACAAACATTGTGCCAGTTCCAAAATTTAGGTGTATGTGTTATAAGATTGATGTTCTATGATAACTAGAGATGAATGGGTTCGGTTCACCGAGAACCAAACCCCCCCGAACTTCACGTGGTTTACACGGGTCCGAGGCAGCCTCGGTTCTTCCCGCCTTACTCGCAAAACCCAAACGGGGGAAAACGTCATCATCCCGCAGTCGGATTCTCGTGAGATTTGGATTCCATATAAAGAGCCGCGTGTCGCTGCCATTTTCACTCGTGCATTGTAGATTGAGCGGAGAGGATGTGGCTACGTTCTCTGCCTGAAAAGCCCAATATCAGCTCAATATCAGCTCAATATCTGTGCTCAGTATCAGTGCTGCATTGTGGTGACCAGTATACTACAGTACAATAGTCCATTGCTGTATCTTGCTGCTCCGTGTCAGTTCTAGTAACCTCATCAGTGCTCAATATATGTGCTCAGTATCAGTGCTGCATTGTGGTGACCAGTATATAATACTACAGTACAAAAGTCCATTGCTGTATCTTGCTGCTCCGTGTCAGTTCTAGTATCCTCATCAGTGCTCAATATCTGTGCTCAGTATCAGTGCTGCATTATGGTGACCAGTATATAATACTACAGTACAATAGTCCATTGCTGTATCTTGCTGCTCCGTGTCAGTTCTAGTATCCTCATCAGTGCTCAATATCTGTGCTCAGTATCAGTACTGCATTGTGGTGACCAGTATATAATACTACAGTACAATAGTCCATTGCTTTATCTTGCTGCTCCATGTCAGTTCTAGTATCCTCGTCACTGCTCAATATCTGTGCTCAGTATCAGTGCTGCATTGTGGTGACCAGTATATAATACTACAGTACAATAGCCCATTGCTGTATCTTGCTGCTCCGTGTCAGTTCTAGTATCCTCATCAGTGCTCAATATCTGTGCTCAGTATCAGTGCTTCATTGTGGTGATCAGTATATAATACTACAGTACAATAGTCCATTGCTGTATCTTGCTGCTCCGTGTCATTTCTAGTATCCTCATCAGTGCTCAATATCTGTGCTCAGTATCAGTGCTGCATTGTGATGACCAGTATATAATACTACACTACAATAGTCCAGTGCTGTTCTCGCTGCCCAGTGTCAGTTCTAGAATGCTAATCAGTGCTCAGTATCACTACTCATTGTCTTGTGCTACATTGTGGTGACCAGTATATAATACTACTGTACAATAGTCCAGTGCTGTTCTCGCTGCCCAGTGTCAGTTCTAGAATCCTCATCAGTGCTCAGTATCACTACTCATTGTCCTGTGCTGCATTGTGGTGACCAGTATACTACAGTACAATAGTCCAGTGCTGTTCTCGCTGCCCAGTGTCAGTTCTAGTATCCTCATCAGTGCCCAGTATCACTAATCATTGTCTTGTATTGCATTGTGGTGACTAAAAGTCTAGTGTCTTGTGCTGCATCTTGCTCCTGTAGGATGCTGTGGTAGTGTCCTGTCACTGTGCATAGGTCATCATCATTCCAGTCACAGTGGTATCTGGTATCTATCTAGTGGTATCTAATTCCAGATATTACTGCCATCTAATTCCAGATATATTAATTCCACACATTGAAAAATGCAGAACAAGAATGTGGAGGGTAAAATAGGGAAAGATCAAGATCCACTTCCACCTAGTGCTGAAGCTGCTGCCACTAATCATGGCAGAGACGATGAAATGCCATGAACGTCGTCTGCCAAGGCCGATGCCCAATGTCATAGTAGAGAGCATGTAAAATCCAAAAAACAAAAGTTCAGTAAAATGACCCAAAAATCTAAATTAAAAGCGTCTGAGGAGAAGCATAAACTTGCCAATATGCCATTTACGACACGGAGTGGCAAGTAACGGCTGAGGCCCTGGCCTATGTTCATGGCTAGTGGTTCAGCTTCACATGAGGATGGAAGCACTCATCCTCCCACTAGAAAAATGAAAAGAGTTAAGCTGACAAAAGCACAGCAAAGAACTGTGCGTTCTTCTAGATCACAAATCCCCAAGGAGAGTCCAATTGTGTCAGTTTCGATGCCTGACCTTCTCAACACTGGACGGGAAGAGGTGGCTCCTTCCACCATTTTCACGCCCCCTGCAAGTGCTGGAAGGAGCACCCACAGTCCAGTTCCTGATAGTCAAATTGAAGATGTCACTGTTGAAGTACACCAGGATGAGGATATGGGTGTTGCTGGCACTGAGGAGGAAATTGACAATGAGGATTCTGATTGTGAGGTGGTTTGTTTAAGTCAGGCACCCGGGGAGACACCTGTTGTCCATGGGATGATTAAGGCCAGAGGTTCTCAAACTCGGTCCTCGGGAGCCCACACAGTGCATGTTTTGCAGGTAACCCAGCAGGTGCACAGGTGTATTAATTACTCACTGACACATTTTAAAAGGTCCACAGGTGGAGCTAATTATTTCACTTGCAATTCTGTGAGGAGACCTACAAAACATGCACTGTGTGGGCCCCCGAGGACCGAGTTTGAGAACCTCTGATTAAGGGCATTGACATGCCTGGTCAAAATACAAAAAAAAAAATCACATCTTCGGTGTGGAATTATTTCAACAGAAATGCGGAATATTGGTGTCAAGCCGTGTGTTGCCTTTGTCAAGCTGTAATAAGTAGGGGTAAGGACGTTAACCACCTAGGAAGAGCCTCCCTTATACGTCACCTGGAGCGCATTCATCAGAAGTCATTGACAAGTTCAAAAACTTTGGGTGACAGCGGAAGCAGTCCACTGACAACTAAATCCCTTCCTCTTGTACCCAAGCTCCTGCAAACCACCCCACCAACTCCCTCAGTGTCAATTTCCTCCTTAGACAGGAAAGCCAATAGTCCTGCAGGCCATGTCACTGGCAAGTCTGACGAGTCCTCTCCTGCCTGGGATTCCTCCAATGGATCCTTGAGTGTAACGCCTACTGCTGCTGGTGCTGCTGTTGTTGCTGCTGGGAGTCGATCGTCATCCCAGAGGGGAAGTCGGAAGACCACTTGTACTACTTCCAGTAAGCAATTGACTGTCCAACAGTCCTTTACGAGGAAGATGAAATATCACAGCAGTCATCCTGTTGCAAAGCGGATAACTCAGGCCTTGACAACTATGTTGGTGTTAGACGTGCATCCGGTATCCGCCGTTAGTTCACAGGGACTTAGAGAATTGCTTGAGGTAGTGTGACCCCGGTACCAAATACCATCTAGGTTCCACTTCTCTAGGCAGGCGATACCGAGAATGTAAACAGACGTCAGAAAAAGAGTCACCAGTGTCCTAAAAATTGCAGTTGTACCCACTGTCCACTTAACCACGGACATATAGACAAGTGGAGCAGGGCAGACTAAGGACTATATGACTGTGACAGCCCACTGGGTAGATGTATTGCCTTCCGCAGCAACAACAGCAGCGGCGGCACCAGTAGCATCATCTCGCAAACGCCAACTCGTTCCTAGGCAGACTACGCTTTGTATCACCACTTTCCATAAGAGGCACACAGTTGACAACCTCTTACGGAAACTGAGGAACATCATCGCAGAATGGCTTACCCCAATTGGACTCTTCTGGGGATTTGTGACATCGGACAATGCCACCAATATTGTGCATGCATTACATGTGGGCAAATTCCAGCACGTCCCATGTTTTGCACATACAATGAATTTGGTGGAGCAGAATTTCTTAAAAACGACAGGGGCGTGCAAGAGATGCTGTCGGTGACCCGAAGAATTGCAGGCCACTTTCGGCATTCAGCAACCGCGTGCCGAAGACTGGAGCACCAGCAAACACTCCTGAACATGCCCTGCCATCAGCTGAAGCAAGAGGTGATAACGAGGTGGAATTCAACCCTCTATATGCTTCAGAGGTTGGAGGAGGAGCAAAAGGCCATTCAAGCCTATACATCTGGCCATGATATAGGCAAAGGAGGGGGAATGCACCTGACTCAAGCGCAGTGGAGAATGATTTCAGCGTTGTGCAAGGTTCTCCAACCCTTTGAACTTGCCACACGTGAAGTCAGTTCAGACACTGCCAGCCTGAGTCAGGTCATTCCCCTCATCAGGCTTTTGCAGAAGCAGCTGGAGAGATTGAAGGAGGAGCTAAAATGGAGCGATTCCGCTAGGCATGTGGGACTTGTGGATGGAGCCCTTCATTCGCTAAACCAGGATTCACGGGTGGTCAATCTGTTGAAATCAGAGCACTACATTTTGGCCACCGTGCTCGATCCTAGGTTTAAAGCCTACGTTGTATCTCTCTTTCCAGCAGACACAAGTCTGCAGATGTTCAAAGACCTGCTGGTGAGACAATTGTCAAGTCAAGCGGAACGTGACCCGCCAACAGCTCCTCCTTCATTTTCTCCCGCCACTGGAGCTGCCAGGAAAAGGATAAAATTTCCAAAACCACCCGCTGGCAGGGTAGTCAGGAACGATAGCTGACATCTGGTCCGGACTGAAGGACCTGCCAACGATTACTGACATGTCGTCTACTGTCACTGCATATGATTCTGTCACCATTGAAAGAATGGTAGAAGATTATATGAGTGACAGCACCACTGTAGGCATGTCAGACAGTCCGTACGTATACTGGCAGGAAAAAGAGGCAATTTGGAGGTCCTTGCACAAACTGGCTTTATTTTACCTAAGTTGCCCCCCCTTCAGTGTGTACTCCGAAAGAGTGTTTAGTGCAGTAACCTTGTCAGCGATCGGCGTAGGAGGTTACTTCCAGAAAATGTGGAGAAGATGATGTTTATCACAATGAATTATAATCAATTCCTCCGTGGAGACATTTACCAGCAATTGCCTGCAGAAAGTACACAGGGACCTGTGATGGTGGATTCCAGTGGGGACGAATTAATACTCTGTGAGGAGGGGGAAGTACACAGTGAAAGGGGTGAGGAATCGGACGATGAGGAGGAAACATAGAAACATAGAAACATAGAATTTGATGGCAGATAAGAACCACTTGGCCCATCTAGTCTGCCCCTTTTTTTTTATCCTTTATGTAATCTCAACCCTTTTTGAACCCTAATTCTTTGTAAGGATATTCATATGCCTATCCCAAGCATGTTTAAATTGCTCTACAGTCTTAGCCTCTACCACCTCTGATGGGAGACTATTCCACTTATCCACCACTACCCTTTCTGTGAAATAATTTTTCTTTCAATTTCCCCTGAACCTCCCCCCCTCCAGTCTCAGTGTATGTCCTTGAGTTCTAATATTTCTCTTCCTTTGAAGAATGTTTCCCTCCTGAACTTTGTTAAGACCCTTGATATATTTGAAAGTTTCTATCATGTCCCCCCTTTCTCTTCTCTCCTCCAAACTATACATGTTAAGATCTTTTAGCCTTTCCGGGTACGTTTTGTGATGTAGGCCACGCACCATTTTAGTTGCCCTTCTTTGTACACTCTCTAATGTATTTATATCCTTCTGGAGATATGGTCTCCAGAACTGGACACAGTATTCCAGATGGGGCCGCACCAATGACCTATACAGTGGCATTATCACTTCTTTTTTCCTACTACTGATTCCTCTCCCTATGCAACCAAGCATCTGACTTGCCTTTCTCATTGCTTTGTTGCATTGCTTTCCTGCCTTCAAGTCACATGAAATAGTGACTCCTAAATCCCTTTCCTCCTCAGTAGTTTCCATTATAGTACCCTTGATACTATATTTAGCCTTTGGGTTTTTTAGACCTAAGTGCATGATTTTGCATTTTTTAGCATTAAACTGTAGTTGCCACGTTCTTGACCATTTCTCAAGCCTACCTAGGTCATCAATCATTTGTTTTACCCCTCCCGGTGTGTCTACCCTGTTGCATATCTTTGTATCATCTGCAAAAAGGCATACCTTCCCTTCAATACCATCTGCAATGTCACCAACAAAGATATTAAAGAGAACTGGACCAAGTACAGATCCCTGGGGTACTCCACTGGTAACATTTCCCTCCATAGATTGCACTCCATTAACTACAACTGTCTGTTTCCTATCCTGCAACCAGGCTCTTGTCCATTTAACTGTTTTATAATCCACCCCCAAGCTTTCAAGTTTATTTAGCAGTCTGCGATGTGGGACAGTGTCAAATGCCTTACTAAAGTCTAGATATGCTACATCTACAGCTCCACCTTGATCTATTATTTTTGTCACATAGTCAAAAAAGTCAATAAGATTTGTTTGGCATGATCTACCACCAGTAAATCCATGCTGTTTTGGATCCTGTAAGTGGTTTGATTTAAGATATTCCACAACTCTTTCTTTTATTAGTTTTTCCATTACTTTCCCCACTACTGATAAGTAAGGCTTACTGATCTATAGTTACTTGCTTCTTCCTTGCTTCCACTTTTGTGCAGTGGAACTACATTTGCTCTTTTCCAGTCCTCTGGAATAGCACCTGTATTTAGTGACTGGTTAAATAATTCTGATAATGGTGTAACCAGCACATCTTTTAGCTCTTTGAGTATCCTTGGGTGTATCCCATCTGGTCCCATTGATTTATCCACTTTTAGTTGTGAAAGTTCTGTTAGGACATTCTCTGTAAATGTACTTTCATCTACCTTATTTTTATGAATGTCCTTGCAACTTAACTGTGGCCCCATCCCTTCTTCTGTAGTAAATACTGAGCAAAAATAATTATTTAGGTGATCTGCTATTGCCTTGTCACCCTCCACCAAATGCTCACTCTCTGTCTTAAGTCTTATTATTCCTCCATTTGATTTTCTCCTTTCACTTATATACTTAAAAAAAGTTTTGCCCCCTTTATCTACTGACTGGGCCATTTTTTCCTCAGCTTCTGCCTTTGCTCGTCTGATCACTTTCTTAGCATCCTTCCGTCTGTCAAGATACACCTCTTTGTCGTTATTATTTTGAGTCTGTTTGTATTTCCAAAAAGCCATCTTTTTTGCTTTCACACTAGTTGATACTTCTTTTGTGAACCACACTGGCTTCCTTTTCCTGGTGCTTTTCCTAACCGTTTTGATACAAAGATCAGTTGCACTTAGTATTGCACTTTTCAGTTTTTCCCACCTCTCCTGCATTCCTTCCAAGTTCCACCAGTCTGCCAATGAATCACTTAAACATCTCCCCATTTTTGCAAAATCAGCATTTCTAAAATCCAACACCTTTGTTTTTGTGTGACAGGAGTTGGATCCTGTCTTTATACTAAACCATACTGCTTGATGATCACTGGATCCCAGATGCTCACCCACATATATGTCGGATATCCTATCACCATTTGTAAGAATTAAATCTAATATAGAATCTTTGCGAGTGGGCTCCGTCACCAATTGCTTGAGAGATGCTCCCTGTAAGGAATGTAGAAATTTGCCACTTGTAGCTGAACTTGCAAAAGACCCCTCCCAATTTACATCAGGTAAATTATAGTCTCCCATGATTATGACTTCTCCCTTTAAAGCCATTTTAGTGATGTCCAACAATAGGTTCCTGTCCAAATCCTGCCCCTGGCCTGGTGGTCTATAGATCACCCCAATGCGAATAACATGCTTCTCCCCGGTTTCTATGGTGACCCAAAGGGCCTCAGTTTTGTCTTCAATATTTTGTATTAAAGTAGCATTTATGCTTTTTTTCACATACACTGCTACCCCTCCTCCTATTCTTCCTATTCTATCCTTCCTAAATAAATTGTATCCTGGTATAGCTATGTCCCAGTCATGATTTTCATTGCACCATGACTCTGAAATTGCCACAAAATCCAGGTTATCCCTTGTCATTATCGCAATTAGCTCTGGAATTTTGTCTCCTTAGCTCCTAGCATTTGCACACATAGCTTTAAGATTTTTGTCTGTGCATTTGTTATTAGTAGCCATGTCCAGACTGTACAAAATAAATGACAAGTTTAAAGTAGAAATTACCTGTTTAGGGATGTTGCTCAGTGTTTGATATATATATATATATATATATATATATATATATATATATATTACTAATCAGGAATCACACTATGTCCTTTACACCATGAATACACCTTCCTAAATGTAAAGATATAGTACACCTGACCACAATGAGCAAATGATCAAAGGAGGTAAACACCAGAGAGCATGCAATAATAAACTATGTTTCACTGTGCAACTTCCCCACACATGCAATGCCAATTACAAGCCAATCATTACATCAAAAAACATACATGAGTTTGCATAAGAGAGAGCTGTAGTGAGCAGTTTGGGGATGTCTTTTCATAGTGTAAAAAGACAGATAATATTGGTACAGGTAAGAATTCAGATGGTTTTGGTAAGCTATAGACATAAATTTGAGTAGTTGCAGATGAAGTCGAAAGGTCTAGCAGCGTTCCTAACACAGATTTAAGTTATCAGTATGGGTTACTCAGGCTGGAGTAGTTTGATGTGTAGAGCAACTGGACTCACATTTGTTTGATAGCTGTCCTTTAGTGGTACAGATTGTGGATAGATTGTTGTCCTTCTGTTTTCCTTCGGTTTAACGTTGGTGTAACGTCGAAATTATTTTTAAACTTGTAGTTATCCTTTGAATAATGTCCTTAGAAGTAATGTCCCACAAGCCTACGGCCTAAGCCGTCCTGATGCTGTGGACATCCTGCCTCTGTAGAGCCAGTTTGTGCAAGGAGAGATTGATTGCTTCTTTTTTGGTGGGGGCCCAAACCAACCAGTCAATTCAGCCACAGTCGTGTGGCAGACCCTGTTGCTGAAATAATGGGTTTGTTAAGGTGTGCATGTCCTGTTTATACAACATAAGGGTGGGTGAGAGGGCCCAAGGACAATTCCATCTTGCACCTCTTTTTTTTATTATTTATCTTTGCATCATGTGCTGTTTGTAGACTATTTTTTTAA
The DNA here is from genome assembly GCF_028390025.1 of Pseudophryne corroboree. Classification (NCBI taxonomy): domain Eukaryota; kingdom Metazoa; phylum Chordata; class Amphibia; order Anura; family Myobatrachidae; genus Pseudophryne; species Pseudophryne corroboree. The sequence continues at coordinate 396,603,452 of NC_086444.1, read as the reverse complement.
GTGCCATCCTGTCTGACACGCAGTGCCACTCCTAGATGGGCCAGGTGTTTGTGCCGCCCATGTGGGTCGCTTAGCTTAGTCATCCAGCGACCTCGGTGCAAATTTTAGGACTAAAAATAATATTGTGAGGTGTGAGGTGTTCAGAATAGACTGGAAATGAGTGGAAATTATTGTTATTGAGGTTAATAATAATATAGGATCAATATTACCCCCAAATTCTGTGATTTAAGCTGTTTTTGAGGGTTTTTTGACAAAAAACACCCAAATCCAAAACACACCCGAATCCGCCAAAAATTCTTAAGGGAGATTTTGCCAAAAAGCGTCCGAATCCAAAACACGACCATGGAACCGAATCCAAAACCAAAACACAAAACACGAAAAATGCCCACTGCACATCTCTAAGATAACCAATCCAATGAACCATAGAATCTCTGTTGACTACATGAGAAGCATTGCCAATACATTATTAGCAAATAACGCAGCTTCATATTGACTGTTTACTCCATCTGAGATGATCAATTTGTCCAGTGATCGCTGCAGATGTGTAACTAGGGCTGACGGAGCCCAGGGCAAATAAAAAAATGGTGCCCCTTGAAAACTGATCTTTAAAATTCTTATATTTGAACTCCCAATAAATACACACTGGAAAGGGAATATCATATGCACATGCTGTTGTAAAATTATAATTGTAAGTGGACATAATAAGGCACTACAGTTACATAACAGTGTCATCTCCCCTGAGCAGAGGCGTAACTAGGGTTTTTGGATCCCAGGGCAAGATTATGAATGGCGCCCCCCCAAAAAAAATTAAATAAATAAATGAATAAATAAATAAATAAAAATAAAAAAAGGACTACAAAGAAGCTGTGAAAAACTGCGAAAAAATGGGCTTGGTCACATACCAGAAGGGGTGTGGCCACTGAAAATGGGGTGTGCCAACATGACACGCCACCTGTTTCACGTCACACTGGGAACATTCTTTTCAATTCAAGATGCACCTTGCCTGTATGATGGTTTTCTCACAATATGGAACCTCTGAAGAAATGTATCCTCTAAAGCAGATGGCGTCTTCAGTCAGTTTTCACTATTCATGTAAAAGATCCCATCGTCCAGAAGATGCCTGTTTGTGTAGGAATATTAACAAGGTCAGCGACATACAGCAGTGGTTCAACAAGACTCACATCCTGCCCCCTGTGTCTCTCAGCCACACATCATCTCCCTCTTGTGTCAGCTCTCAGTCACATCATCACCACCCCCTGCATCATCTCTCAGCCACACCATCACCTCCCCGCGTTGTCACTCAGCACAACATCATCTCCCCCTGTGACGTCACTCAGAACACCATCACCTCCCCCTGCGTCGTCATTCAGCACGTCACTGTACTCTGTGTCTCTGGGTGTGTCCCATGCGCTGGGAGCCCATGTTACCGCTGTCAGGGAGACTGCACTGCACCAGAGCGCCCTGTGCTGGCATGTGTGTCTCCCAGACACCCGGGACCTGTACTGCAGTCCCGGCACAGCAATCCGTCCACATGTGGTTTGGCACTCCATTCATTAGAAAGGGAGCATGCCCCCAGCATCAAGCAGACATGGTGGAGGGCTCATCGGCAGACGGCTCATGGGCACCGTGATTGTGGAAAGTGGGGAGGATGGGCGGAGTTCTGGTGGCAGTGGTCACAGTAATGCAAGCGGGCCATGCAGGTGACGGTGGCTCCCCTCTCTGCTGGGTCTGCCATGATGCCCACAGCACGTGCCCTGCTCGCATCCACTAGTTATGATGGGGGCCCCCACAAATTTGTTGGCCTGGGGCTCCCACAAGTCTTAATGCGGCCCTACCCTTCATTATGTGTCTCTAAATGTCCCCCCCTTTGACAGAGAGGGCGGGATGTATTAAAATACATCGCCGCCCCTCGCCGCCTACCGCAGCTATGCTAATCGTATATGTACTAACATATGCGATTAACATCACAATGCGGTAGACGAGCCACCTCCGCCTGCAATGTTGGCAGTGAGGTCGGCGGGGGTCTCCATCACCTCCCAGACCTGGGAGGTGACTTTTGCATGGAGACCCCAGGCTCCTCCTCCTCTTCCCTGCAGCTGGAAGGACAAATGGCTGTGCTGCGGGGGGAAGGAGTAGGGGGGCCGCACCAGCATCACAAAGGCTTGCTGGACGGAGGTACAGATGGGTCCATGTTTATCTTCACCTTTAATAGGATTAACTGAGACTGGGCAGTCGGACTTAATCCCTTTTTGTAGTGACTTAATCCCCTGCTGTATTTTTCTCTGTATTGTATTGCAGCTGAGAATAATAGATGAAGGGTTTACGGTAATAAACTATGTTGTGCCTAGGCGCAGCAAACTAGCCAAGAAAACTGTAGACCCATTTGTATGCCAAAGGGGGAAGGTCGTAAGCGGCGTGGGGCGGCAGAGGCAGCGGGATGCGGTGGTGGTTAGAAGCCCATAGGCTTCTATAGGGTATCGCTATTAACAGATGGCGATACCCTCGGTGGTGTAAACCTGGCGGCTGGGGGTTAGTATATATGAAAATGCAGTAAAACCCCAGGGTTTTACAGCATTTTCTCTTTTGTACATCCCGCCCTTAGTGAGAGTGTTTTTGTTTGTGTGTGTGTGTGTGTGTGTGTGTGTGTGTGTCTGTGTTGTTAAAACCCCCCCTTCCTTAACTTCAGCTAGAATCTGGGAGTCAGGGAGCTGGGAGTCAGAGAGCCGGGACCCAGGAGTCATGGAGCCGGGAGCCGGGGAGCCAGCAAGTCAGGAGCAGGGGGTGGCCAAGCAGTGGGGTATTGAGGAAGTGTGATGCTGGTGCCAGAACTGGATTATAGCCTTGGGGGGCCCAGGTTACCTAAGAGGGGGGGGGGGCCTGATGTATAAAATTAAAATTATCTATCTATATATATATACACACACACACACACACACAGACACACATATATACTGTATATATATATATATATGACACTCTGGATTGGATGCCATGCTATCTGGTTGTGGCGAGCTAGGTGTAGATGCTCTCCCCTTGCAACTAGGTATACCCTGACTGAGGTCCCAAGTGTTTCAGATGAAACCCCACTGCTCACTAGCCGGCCCAGCCACGTAGAAGGGGTTCATTTCCCCTCTTCATACTGATCAGGTGATGTCAGCAACCGCCCCACACACGAAGGGCACCAGGACCCCAAGAATTCCAGCCGCAGTTTCTCAGGGCGGTAAGGCTGGAGGCACCAGATTGGACACAGCAAGGTGGGAGAACAAGGAGGCGAGGTTCGCGCCGAGAGCCGTCGTTGTGAGGTGCGGTAGAACCCATTAAGTCACCTAAAATCACAGAATTTGTGTGTGATTTCGATCCTACAGTATTATTAACCTCAATAACATTAATTTCCACTCATTTCCATTCTATTATGAACACCTGAAACCTCACAATATTATTTTTAGGCCAAAAGGTTGCACCAAGGTCCCTGGATGACTAAGCTAAGCAACACAAGTGTGCAGCACAAACACCTGGCCCATCTATTAGTGGCTCTGCAGAGACAGACAGGATGGCAGTTTTAAAAAATAGGCCCAAACAGCACATAATACAAAGAAAAAAAAGAGGTGCAAGATGAAACTGTCTTGGGACCTCCCACCCACCCTTTTGTTGTTTAAACAGGACATGCACAGTTTAATAAAACCATCATTTCAGCGACAGGTGGTCCCCCTGAAAAAAGCTTGCCAAGTTCTCTGAATTATTGCTAGTATACCATTGCTACAAATATACCACGTCCATTTTTGATGACTTTTCACATTATGAGAAGAGGCAAGAGGAAGAGGACAGTGTCAAGAAGGTAATTAAAAATTAGAGAGGCACACACAATCAGGATCAGCACCCTGGCTTTTGCCTCCACTCCTATATTGGTGTGGAACAGAAAGGACTTTAACCAAGCAAATAGATAATTATTAGCACATTACCGGACAAACTGAAAAACTAGGGGCCAAAGCCTCCAAAATTGTACCCCCTTCTCCATTTTCAGGGATTAAGATAATCTTGGATTTATTGCTGGGATGCAAATAAACTAGTGTATACCACAGGATCAAGATTGGATATTTTCCCCTCCACTGAGTCTGGAGAATTATTTTGTGAAAATCTCGTGGGTTTCTTTTTTTCCCATTTTTTTATTGCTTTTTTATTTACATATTTTGTGGCAGATGCCTTATTTTTGTTTTTCACAGCTCCCAGTTACACGCATGTGAGCATACCTGATTGTCATGTTTAAATTATTCATATTTTTTTTTTAAAAAGCAGGCCCTTAGATGTTTTAGCAGCCCCTCCTGAGCCCCCACAGCGGCCCAGATGGGGCAAGTTGAGTTCCTCTGGGTTCGGTAAAGTACTAAGCAGGACTGTGCAGTAATTTTTTTGTTATTGAGCCCCTGCCCTAGTGGAGTTTACCACTCTACAATCCAAACTCATTTCATACTATAAGAAGGACTGTGGGAGGAAGCAATGCTAGCCTCTGTGCCCACAGCATGCCTCAGCCTGGCAAGCCAGACATCTTCCTTGCTGTAAGTCACCACGAGACTCCATACTGGGCCTTATTAAGTAACTGTTTGTGCCTCGCATGAGCTCCTGGCCCATCTAGTGCTGCAGTGCAATGGAAAGCTGATGCAATGCAAGATCACTGAAACTCTGTTCTTCTAACACCGCAAGGTCTTGCGATAACCCTACACAGCCCTTAGGAAAAGAAGATCCCTGTACAACAAATGCGCATCTTCTAAAAAAATAATAAGCAAGATATTGGAGTTCCAATGTTCTACACGACACCTCAAATACCTGCTCCTGTCGCCAATAGTCACATTTTAAGGTTGCCACTGCTTTAATCGGTGTGCCATGTAAGTATGCTTTAAAAGCATCCCACAGTATGCGTCAGCCAAGAGGGGTTGTACCTCCAAAATATTTTCTCCCAGATATCTCCCACATCCAAACACAATTCTATCGGTGAATGATCTGAGATACCCCTGGTGACATATTGAACATTTGTAACCTTTGGTAATAAACATTTAGTAGTTAAGGCTAGGTCTATTCTGGAGAAGGACGAATACATAGTGGAGAAGCAAGAATATTGTCGCGTGTCTGGGTAGCGAGCTCTCTATACATCTATCAGGCCCAAGCTCTCTAACAACAGCGCAAAGTCACCTCGACATATAGTAGGAGCGGTAGAGGACATTCTAACTCTATCCAGAACAGGATCGATAACATTGTTGAAGTCACTAATACATATAATAGGAACATTAGGGTAAAGTGCCATAAAATCTGTTGCTTTTTTAAGAACATCTGAAGAAAAAGGAGGTAGAATATAAACGGCAAGTAAAAGCAAAGACATTGAATATACCTGACATCTCAAGAAAACATACCTGCCCACTGGTATATTTTTACCTGATCAAGGATAAATGGCACTGGTCTTCACACCAGAATCGACACACCCCGACAATGAGTCTATGAGTGGAGTGGTAAGCCCAATCCACCCATGGCTTTTTGAGAGCCAAGACCTTTGCTCCAACCAGGTGAGTCTCGATAAGGCATACAATATCCACATTATATTGTTTAGAGTGACTGATTACGAGGGATCTTTTAACCTTATCATTTAGAACCTGAACATTCCAGGACAAAAGATTTAGTTGGTTAGAGGCCATATGTCAACATAGCATAGTATATAAGATCAGTCCCAGGTATCCCATACAATCGATATACAGTATGCAGACTCCAAAATTATCCAAGTAGATCACACTGTATATTAAAATAAAAAAAACAGAAAAAACAACAACATACTAAAAGCCCCCCCCCCCCCCCCCCCCCACCCTGTATACCTGACCAAACTGTGGCATACCTATTCCCTGAAAAATTTTCCCCAAACAAATTGGAATAAAACTGACATGAAGAGGCAATAAATACTATGACTAGAAGACAAAGTGCAGTTCTCCCACCACCAACCAAGTAGAGTAAGAGGACACCACCCCGAGCCTTCCAGGATAATATTAATTGGCAGATATACCTAGTTAATGTATCCATATAATACAACCTGAAGACCATAGCTCAATGACATTAAAGTTATCAAAAATAAGCAAAACAAGGTAAAGAGCAATTGTCAAGGAAAAGCCGTAAGAGCCCTCCTAGCTGGAGCCCAGCGGTCCAGCCAAAGGGCAGCTTCACAAGGTGTGGCAAAGAATTTTGTTCCTCCGTCAGCCACAACCCGAAGCCTAGAAGGAAATAGCATTGCGTATTGTCAGTTAAGTTCTCGAAAACATCTCTTGATCGGGATAAATTGTGCACGGCCTTTCTGCACCTCCAGTGCAAAGTCTGGAAACGCTGAGATTTTGGTGCCGTTCCAGAACAAAGGGCCTTTAGTGCGTACCATGGTGGTCATTCCGAGTTGTACGCTCGCTGCCGATTTTTGCAGTGCAGCGATCAAGTTAAAAAATTGCAAAAATGCGCATGCGTATGGTACGCAGCGCACATGCGCTAAGTACTTTCACATAAAACTTTGAAGATTTACACAAGCTCGAGCAACGTTTTTTCATCGCTCGAGTGATCGTAGTATGATTGACAGGAAGTGGGTGTTTCTGGGCGGAAACTGTCTGTTTTCAGGGAGTGTGCTAAAAAACACAGACGTGCCAGGTAAAAATGCAGGAGTGGCTGGCCGAACGCAGGGCATGTTTGTGACATCAAACCAGGAACTAAACGGATTGAGGTGAACGCAGTCTAGGAGTAGGTCTGGAGCTACTCAGAAACTGCAGCAAATTATTTAGTAGCAGTTCTGCTAATCTTTCGTTCGCTATTCTGCTAAACTAAGATACACTCCCAGAGGGTGGCGGCCTAGCGTTTGCAATGCAGCTAAAAGCAGCTAGCGAGCGAACAACTCGGAATGAGGGCCCATGTTCAGTAAAGCGTCTTGGTCATGGCAATGGAGAAATTTTACAATGAGAGTATACGGTGGTGCACCTGGGGGAAGAGGTCGGAAAGGAATCCTGTGAGCCCTTTCAACGGTAAAAAAGGGTGTAAAAGAAGGATTTTGTTAGCCAGTGCTCAAGGAATTTTTCAGTGTCAGTGCCTTCCTCCTTTTCAGGTAATCCCACAAAACAAATATTATTCCTCCTAAGTCTCCCCTCCATATCCAGCATTTTACTTTTAATATCAGATAGCTGACCATCCGTGGAGGTTAAACGGGAACTCATCGGAGAGACTTTGTCCTCTAAAGTTGAAGTGCGGGTTTCGACCTCACCAACCCGTTCCCTGACTCTTTGAATATCGTGATGTATTTTCTGCTGCGGGGTACACTGGGCTGCACAAGTCTGGTCAATGGGGTGTAGAGTAGGATCTTGATCCGAGGCACCAACAGGCTCAAAGCTGTGACCTTCTTCCCAAGATACATAGCGCCGCCTCCTATATCACCCTGCCTCCCAGCACAGGAGCTCAGTTTGTCAGTTGGTGCTGCAGTAAGCAGGCACTTAACAGAGGGGCTGCTCCAAGCAGCCCTGAGAAAAGCTTTATATGAGGTAAAAAGTGAAGACTTCAAGGGCAGCAGCGGTGGTAAATGTCTTGTGACATTCACTGCTACAGCTCCAGCTCTCCCCAGCGGCGCTGTACACTCCCGAGCCCTGATTGCCAGGTACCTACAGCGGAGGCTCCGGTTTTCTTCATGTTAGACACACGGCTGGGGCTCTCCAGGATTGCGTGGCCGCGCTTCGGGAGGTGGTAAGTGGGTCCCGCTCGCGGGACCCGGTCTTTATCGCGATCCGGCGCGGTCAGTGGGAGGCGGGCCGCTCGTGCTGGCGGTGGACACTGTGGATACAGGCGATCCCACTAAATCACCAGGGCATGGACGCAGGTCAGGTTTTCTCTTAAAACCGATTTTAATATTGCCCACAGTACCCAGTGGTTTTGCCAGCAAGGGGGATAAGGCTTAGACCTGAAGCCCCTCCCCCAGCCCCAGGGCGCCATTTCCAGCAAGTGTTCCCGCCCTGGAGCTGCATCTCTGTCTTTTCCTCACTCCCTGTCAGTGTCTGCGGCACCATTACTCATCAGCTCACTGTTCCTGGGACTGCTTGGGCAAATCCTCCTATGTAAAGCCGCCTGGTTGTCAGCGCTGTGCCTTTACATGACACTTAAGTATTCTACCTGCCTTTTTAGTCAGTGTTAGTAAGAAAGAGTGCATTTAGTCAGGGGTTTATAGTACAATTACCCTGTGATATACATCCAGTTTCTTACTGTGTAGTGTTATATCTATTGACTATATAGATGTGTAAGCTAGTCTAGTGCAGTATTATTGTCTGTAATAACCTCTGCATTGTACAAACTGTGACTATTTGTGTGTGCATTGATAGCTGAGTGGTGTCCATCTCGTGTCTTTCACTCAACTTCCTATCCCTATATTCTATAACCTGAGGGGGCTTGGTGCGTCAGGTGTTATTTAATATAGGATTTTCACAAAGATATACAGTATTACGTATTTTTCGCTGTGATTTAGTCACCATATCTCTCCTTTATCTCTGCTGGTGCTGACTACACTGCGCAGGGGTTTGGGTTTAGGGATATAGTGCTTCTAATAATTGTACTGTGTTACCTCATACTGCAAGTTATATCATGTCTACTTCTGAGGGCAACGGTTCTGGGGCGGAACACACTGCTGTTGTTGCTGAAGCCACAGGCACATATGGGGAGAATATAGCAGCTGTGGGCTCTGGTTCTGGGGGCTCCTTGCCCCCCCAGTGGGACTGTGGCAACGGAGGCACATACTGACCCTCCGTGGGCCACTTTTTCCACGCTTCTGCATACGCTAGTTCATAAACTAACACCCCCTATGGGACCCCCAATGCCGGTACAACCGTATGTGGTCCCTGCAGCTAACCCGCAGTGGGCGGACGATTTATCTGCTCAATTAAAGAAGTTGAACCAGTCCCTGACTACTAAAAAGTCTAACCAACGCTCGCCTAAGTTCAAGAGGTCCTCTAAGCTAGCGCTCGTCTCCTCACAATCCACTGCTGTTACTGACATCTTGTCTGATGAAGACAGCACATACACTGACCCCACAGGTTCTGACTCAGATACGGCTGATGGGGAGGGTAGTTCACATGTGGATGTTCCTGATCTTTTGGAGGCTATTCAGTTACTTCTGCAGATTACGGATGATCCCGAGCCATCCGTTCCTCCTAAGAAACCAGATAGGTTCAAGCGTCAGAAGGTGATTAAACAAGTTTTACCTCACTCTGACCACCTAGTGGGTATACGTCAGGAAAAGCCCGGGTACGAAGTTTGTGCCTCAAAAGAAGATGCTGGCTCGCTATCCCCTCACGCCAGAGCTGTCTAAGATTTGGGAAACGCCTCCTCCAGTAGACTCACATGTGGCTAGGATGGTGGTTTCCTCAGCTCTACCTGTCACTACCGTCACGTCTCTAAAAGAGCCTACGGATAAACGTGTCGAGGGTTGTCTAAAAGCGATTTACACCCTCACGGGTGCTGCACAAAGGCCCACTATTGCAGCTACATGGGTGGCAGAGGCTATTGAAGCATGGGCCTTGGAGTTAGAAGCTGAAATCTCCTCTGACCATGCTAGACAATGCTTGTCATATATTGCCACAGCTTCTCGCTATATTAAAGAGACGGCTTCTGATGCCGGTATCCTAGCAGCCAAGGCCTCTACTATGTCAGTCCTGGCTCACAGGATATTGTGGCTGAGATCCTGGTCTGTGGATCTGGACTCTAGAAAAACCCTGGAGGTACTCCCTTTCAAGGGGGATATTCTGTTTGGGAAGGACTTAAATAAGATAGTGGCTGACTTGGCTACTGCCAAAACTGCCTGTCTGCCTAATACAGCCCCTTCTGTGTCGAAGGACAAAGGCACGCCCTTTCGCCCCTTTCGTCCTTCAGGTAAAGCAAAAGGTCAGGCAAACCATAAGGAGGGCCGCACTTCCAAACCTGGTAAGCCGAAGCCCAAAAGAGCCTGGGCTGCCCGTCAGCCAACAGCCAAGACGATAAGCCTGCCGCATGATGGGTCGGGCCTCCCCCTGGGGGATCCCAGGGTGGGGGGCCGGCTTCTAGGGTATACCCAGGAATGGTTGAAGCCCACTTCAGATGCCTGGGTACGGGAAGTCGTCACACGAGGTTACGCCATAGCCTTCAAAAACCAACCCCCTCATCGATTTTTCCAGACAGACGTCCCGTTGGATCAGACAAAGGCAAACACTCTGCATTCGGTGGTACAGACCCTCCTGGATACAGGAGTCGTAGTACAGGTGTTTCTTGCTCAGAGGAGCCAGGGGTACTATTTTCCAGTGTTTCTAGTCCCGAAATCTCAAGGCACTGAACAAGTTTGTGAAGGTTTCCAAGTTCCGTATGGAAACCCTTCGCTCTATAGTTCTGGCCTTGGAACCTGGGGACTACATGGTCTCCCTGGACATACAGGATGCTTACCTGCATATTCCTATAGCAGTGTCACATCAACAATACCTGAGGTTCACTATTGGCAACCTCCTTTACCAGTTTCGGGCGTTACCTTTTGGTTTAACAACGGCTCATCGAGTCTTCACCAAAGTTATGGCGGTGATGACGGTGGTACTCCGCCGTCAAGTGGTCAGGATACTGCCGTATCTGGACGACTTGTTAATCCTGGCAAATTCCCCAGATCTTCTCCTGCGTCATCTGGATATGACGGTCTGGTTTCTACAAGCCCACGGGTGGCTCATCAACTGGAAGAAATCCTCCCTGGTCCCTGCTCAGAGCATGGTGCATCTGGGAGCGCTGTTGGACACACAACCAGAGGTTGTTCTTGTCTCAGGAGAAAGTCCTGAAACTTCAGGACAGGATTCGTTGCTTCCTTTCTCGTCCGCAAGTGTCGATACATTCGGCAATGCAGGTGCTGGGCCTCATGGTATCAGCATTCGACATGGTGGAGTATGCTCAATTCCATTCTCGCCCCCTCCAGAAGCTGATTCTAGCCAAGTGGGACGGCCTGCCTCACCGGATCAGGTCTCAAATGATCTCTTTGACTCCGGAGGTCCGTCAGTCGCTGCTCTGGTGGCTCCAGGACCGACAATTGTGCAGAGGCCGTCCCCTCTGGATATCCAACTGGGTCCTGTTGACGACAGATGCCAGTCTAAGAGGTTGGGGTGCGGTGCTGGAGCAGCACTCCTTGCAGGGTTGGTGGACCAAGGAGGAATCTCTCGTCTCGATCAACATTCTGGAATTGCGGGCGGTCTTCAATGCGTTGAACCTAGCCCAGCATTTGATTCAGAACCGTCCTGTTCAAGTACAGTCGGACAACGCCACCACAGTGGCTTACATAAATCATCAAGGCGGCACTCAAAGCCGTTTGGCAATGAAGGAAGCCTCACGGATTCTACGTTGGGCAGAACGCCATCTACCGGCAATATCGGCAATATTCATTCCGGAAGTCCTGAATTGGGAAGCAGACTTTCTCAGTCGTCAGGACGTGCGATTTCAATCCCCCAGGGGTCCTGGTACCTTCCCCCACCAGAAGCGTGAGTTTGGGCTCAGGGGGGTGCCTCAGGATATGTGTCCCGGATATATGAGATGGAGAGTGCCCATTCAGAGCAGCTAATCCATGTCCCACTTATCCATGCCCCCCAGCCTCTAGACTTTCATTTAAACCTAGGATCAAGTACAGCAGCACCCCTGGACTTATACAGCATAGGCAGCACCAGTGCAGAATAACACAGCGCAGCAGACAGGCAACAGCACCCCTGGACTTAAACGGCAGTTGGGCAGCACCCCTGGACTGACAGGGCAAAGGGGCAGCAACCCATAGTGGGCAGCACCCCTGGAATGATGTGGCAAAGAAATGACGTGCAAGATGGAATTGTCCTTGGGCCCTCTCACCCACCCTTATGTTGTATAAACAGGACATACATACTTTAACAAACCAATCATTTCATGGCCAACAACTGCCTCCACTGGTGCCTTATTCAGCAAACCATATCACAATCAGAATCCTCATCGTCAACTTCCTCCGCAGCGCCAGATACACCCATATCCTCCTCATCCTGGTATACTTCTACAGTGACATCCTCAATCTCAATGTCAGCAACTGGGCTGACGGTGGTTCTCCCAGCACTTGCAGGGGGGGGCGTGCAAACGGTGGTAGGGGCCTCCTCTTCCCATACATTTTTGGGAAGGTCAGGCCTAGACATCGCAACTGAGGACACACTTGGACTCTCCTTGGGGATTTGTGATATCTCTAAATGCTCAGTTGTTTTTTCCTATGCTTTAACAAGCTTTATTTACAGTGTTGTGAAGGTCAGGCATAGACATCACAACTGTGGGCAGTGCCAGCACCCTTGTATTTTCTCAACACCCCTGCAATTTTACAGCAGACAAGACAAGGCCAGTGTACATTTATTTTCACTGTACCCCTGAATTTTTACAGCATATAAGACAGGGACAGTATACATTGATTTTCACTTCACCCTAGAATTATTAAAGCATACAAGGCAGGGCCAGTGTACATTTATTTTCACTGCACCCCTGAATTTTTACAGCATATAAGACAGGGACAGTATACATTGATTTTCACTTCACCCTAGAATTATTAAAGCATACAAGGCAGGGCCAGTATACATTTATTTTAATTGCATCCTAGAATTATTACAGCATACAAGAAAAGGCCAGTGTACATTTGTTTTAATGTTATTTTAACAGCAGCACTCCTATATTTTACAGCATATAGGAGCAGTGTGCTTTTAAATTTTAACAACTTCACCCCTGAATTTTTATAGCATACAGGGCCAGTGTAATGTTATTTGAACAGCAACACCGCTATATTTTACAGCATACAGGAGCCGTGTGCTTTTATTTTTTAACAACTGCACCCCTGAATTTTTGCAACATACAGTGTAATGTTATTTTAACAGAAGCACACCTATATTTTACAGCATACAGGAGCAGTGTGCTTTTATTTTTTACCAACTGCACCCCTGAATTTTACAACATACAGGCCCAGTGTAATGTTATTTTAACAGCAGTACCCCTATATTTTACAGCATACAGGAGCAGTGTGTTTTTAATTCTTAAAAACTGCACCCCTGAATTTTCATAGCATACAGGGCCAGTGTAATATTATTTTAACAGCAACACCCCTATACAGCATACATGAGCAGTGTGCTTTTAATTTTTAACAGCTGCACCCCTGAATTTTTACAAGATACAGGGCCAACAGCACCCCTATATTTTACAGCATACAGGAGAAGGACAGTGCCCCTGCACCCTGTACAACACAGTGACATCAAGTACAGCAACACCCATGGACAGCTGCAGCACCCGGCCGTAACAGCACATGAAACACCAGTGACAGCCAGGACAGCAACCCTAACACAGCACAGGTACACCACAGTGACTGCAGCAGCACCCCTACAGAGCACACATTAACCCCACCCGATGCTACTACCCACAGAGAGAGAGACAGAGGTCTGTCTCCCTCACTCTCAAAGTCCAGAGTGAAAATGGCGGCGACATGTGGCTGTTTACATGGAATCCAAAACCCACAGGATTCTGACAGGATGATTATGTTTTGCCTCGTTCTGGTTTCCAAAACTGGCGGGAAGTCCCGAGCTGGACTCAGAGCGTGAAGTTCGAGGGGATTCGGTTTTCTGGGAAAAATTAAATAATGTCATAGTGGCATTTTTTTATTATTCTATTAAAAAACAATCATCAAATGAGGGCTTATAACCAATCATTAAAAATAATAAAATGAGGCAGGCAGGGGCGGCCATTACTGTTGTGCCTAGGGACACCTTCACCCCTAAATCTTCCCCTGGTTGCAGGGAGGGGAGGCTAGGGTTAGGCACCACGGGGAGGGTTAGGGTTAGTAGGGTTAGGCTGCAGGGAAAAGAGGGTTAGGTTTAGGCTGTGGGGAGGAGGACTAAGTTTTAGGCTCCGGGAAGGCAGGGTTGGGGTGGGGAGTAGGGTAAGTATACTCAGCATCAGGATGCCGGTGTCAGTTTCATGTATCACGCACTATACATTAACTGACAATGATCTTGTCGTTTTCCTTCATTGCTGTGTACAAATTACCTGGGCCCAGGTCCCCCCCCCCCCCCCCCCCCGCTTACCTGGAAGCAGAAGCTGCAGCTTCTCTTCTGGGTTGCAGTGTGGCCAATGAAGTGCTTAAAATAAAAATAAAATCCCTTTACCTTACCTGCCCATCCTTATACCTAAATTCTCATATTGTACTGTTTGATTTAGAAGAATTCTCCCACTGAAAATACCAATAATAACTAGGGATGTGCGGCGGACACTTTTTCGTGTGTTGTGGTTTGTTTTTGGTTCTAGTTCCATACTCGTGTTTTGGACCTGGATTAGTTTTGCCAAAAACACCCTTTCGTGATTTGGTTTTGGATCTGGGTGATTTTTGAACCCCCCTCCCCCCCCCCCACAAAAACAGCTAAAACACCTCACACCTCATAATATTGTTTTTAGGCTAAAAGGTTGCACCAAGGTGGCTGTATGACTAAGCTAAGCGACACAAGTGTGCGGCACAAACACCTGGCCCATCTAGGAGTGGCACTGCAGTTTAAGACAGGATGGCAGATTTAAAAAATAGGCCCCAAACAGCACATGATGCAAAGAAGAAACAGAGGTGCAATGAGGTAGCTGGATGGCTAAGCTAAGCGACACAAGTGTTCAGCACAAACACCTCACCCATCTAGGAGTGGCACTGCAGTGGCAGACAGCACGACACCTAAAAAAACTATGCCCCAAACAGCACATCATACAAAGAAGAAAAAGAGGTGCAATGAGGTAGCTGTATGACTAAGCTAAGAGACACAAGTGTGAGGCACAAACACCAGGCCCATCTAGAAGTGGCACTGCAGTGGCAGACAGGATGGCACTTAAAAAAAACTAGGCTCCAAACAGCACATCATGCGAAGAAGAAAAAGAGGTGCAATGAGGTAGCTGTATGACTAAGCTAAGCGACACAAGTGTGCGGCACAAACAACATGGGACGTGCTGGAATTTGCCCAGATGTAATACACGCACAATATTGGTGGCACAAGAGAGCGTGCCCCTAAACCACACACACACACACACACACACACACACACACACACACACACACACACACAGCAAAGCCTGTAAAATTAATTTGGATAATATTAACCCTTTTATTTGGAGTTTTTATAATAATATGCAGCACAGGCGAGCGTACCCCTACACCACACAGGGCAAACCCTGTAAAAATTATTTGAATAATATAAGTAATGTATATAACCCTTTTATTTGGAGTAAATAATAAACAGCACAGGACACCACCACTAGACTGATGCAGCACAAGACAGCACCAATAGACTGGACTTATATGGCAGTACCCCTGTACTTATACGACAGTACCCCTGGAGTTGTACGGCAGTGTCAGACAGGATGGCACTTTAAAAAAACTAGTCCCCAAACAGCACATGATGCAAAGAAGAGGTGCAAGATGGAATTGTCCTTGGGCCCTCCCACCCACCATTATGTTGTATAAAGAGGACATATACACTTTAACATACCAATCATTTCATTGACAGGGTCTGCCACACGACTGTGGCTGAAATTATTGGTTTGTTTGGCCCCCCCACCAAAAAAGAAGCAATCAATCTCTCCTTGCACAAACTGGCTGTGCAGAGGCAAGATTTCGACCTCATCCTCCGATTCTTCACCCCTTTCACTGTGTATATCCTTCTCCTTGCAGAGTATTCATTCGACCCCACTGGAATCCACCTTCACAGGTCCCTGTGTACCTTCTGGAGGCAATTGCTGGTAAAGGTCTTCCTGGAGGAATTTATAATTCATTTTGATGAACATCATCCTCTCCACATGTTGTGGAAGTAACCTCGTACGCCGATCGCTGACAAGGTTACTGGTTGCACTAAACACTCTTTCGGTGTATACACTGGATGGGGGAGGAGGCAACTTAGGTAAAATAAAGCCAAATTGTGCAAGGGCATCCAAATTGCCTCTTTTTCTTGCCAGTATACATACCGACTGTCTGACATGCCTACTTGGATGCTGTCACTCATATAATCGTCCACCATTCTTTCAATGGTGACAGAATTATATGCAGTGACAGTAGACATGTCAGTAATCGTTGGCAGATCCTTGAGTCCGGACCAGATGTCAGCACTCGCTCCTGACTGCCCTGCATCACCGCCAGTGGGTGAGCTAGGAAATCTTATCCTTTTCCTCGCAGCCACAGTTGCGGGAGAAAATGGAGGAGCTGTCGACGGGTCACGTTCCGCTTGAGTTGAGAATTTTCTCACCAGCAGGTCTTTGAACCTCTGCAGACTTGTGTCTGCCGGAAAGAGAGATACAACGTAGGCATTAAACCTAGGATCGAGCATGGTGGCCAAAATGTAGTGCTCTGATTTCAACAGATTGACCACCCTTGAATTCTGGCAAAACGAATGTAGGGCTCCATCCACCAGTTCCACATACTTAGCGGAATTGCTCCGTCTTAGCTCCTCCTTCAATTTCTCCAGCTGCTTCTGCAAAACGCCTCATGAGCGGAATGACCTGACTCAAGCTGGCAGTGTCTGAACTGACTTCACGTGTGGCAAGTTCGAAGGGTTGGAGAACCTTGCACAAGATGGGAATCATTCTCCACTGCGCTTGAGTCAGGTGCATTCCCCCGCCTTTGCCTATATTGTAGGTGGATGTATAGGCTTCAATGGCCTTTTGCGGCTCCTCCATCCTTGAAGCATATAGAGTGTTGAATTCCACCTCGTTACCACCTCTTGCTTCAGGTGATGGCAGGGCAGGTTCAGGAGTGTTTGCTGGTGCTCCAGTCTTCGGCATGCAGTGGCTGAATGTCGAAAGTGGCGCGCAATTTTTTGGGCCACCAACAGCATCTCCTGCACGCCCTTGTCAATTTAAAAAAAATTCTGCACCACCAAATTAATTGTATGTGCCAAACATGGGATGTGCTGGAATTTGCCCAGATGTAATGCACGCACAATATTGGTAGTGTTCTCCGATATCACAAATTCCCAGGAGAGTCTAACTGGGGTAAGCTATTGTGCATTGATGTCCTTCAGTTTCCGTAAGAGGTTGTCAGCGGTGTGCCTCTTAGGTAAATCGGTGATACAGAGCGTAGCCTGCCTAGGAACAAGTTGGCGTTTGCGAGATGCTGCTACTGGTGCCACTGCTGTTGTTGCTGTGGGAGGCAATACATCTACCCAGTGAGCTGCCACAGTCATATAGTCCTCAGTCTGCCCTGTTCCACTTGTCCACATGTCCATGGTTAAGTGGACAGTGGGTACAACTGCATTTTTTAGGACACTGAGGACACTTTTTCTGATGTCTTTGTACATTCTCGGTATCACCTGCCTAGTGAAGTGGAATCTAGATGAGATTTGGTCCTGGAGACACACTACCTCCATCAGTTCTCTAATACCCACTGAACTAATGGTGGATACCGGACGCACGTCTAGCACCAACAAAGCTGTCAAGGCCTCAGTTATCTGCTTTGCAACAGGATGACTGCTATAGTATTTCAACTTCCTCGCCAAGGACTGTTGGACAGTCAGTTGCTTACTTGAAGTAGTACAAATGGTCTTCCGACTTCTCCTATGGGATGACACTCGACTCCCAGCAGCAACAACAGCAGCGGTAGCAACAGCAGCAGTATGCGTACCATTCAAGGATCCTCCGGAGGAATCCCGGTTAGGAGAGGACTCCTAAGTCTTGCCAGTGACATGGCCTGCAGGACTACTGACGTTCCTGACTGAGGAGGAAGTTGACGTTGGGGGAGTGGGTGGTATGGCTTGCAGGAGCTTTGGTACAAAAGGAAGAAGGGATTTAGGTGTCAGTGGAGACTGCTTACGCTCTTACCCAAAGTTTCTGAACTTGACAATGACTTCTGATGAATGCACAGCAGGTGACGTATAAGGTAGGATGTTCCTAGGTGGTAAACGTCTTTACCCCTACTTATTATGGATTGACAACTTATTATGGATTGACAGAGGCAACACATGGCTTGACACCTGTTGTCTGGATTTGTGGAGAAATAATTCCACACCGAAGGAGGTGGCTTTTTTGGTATTTTGCCCAGGCATCTCAATGGGCTTTTTCATCCCAAGGACAACAACTGTCTACCCCTGTGCCTGATTTAAACAAACCACATCACCATCAGAATCCTCATCGTTAACTTCCTCCTCAGCGCCAGCAACACCCATATCCTCATCCTGGTGTACGTCAACAGTGACATCTTCAATTTGAATATCAGAAACGGGACTGTGGGTGCTACATCCAGCACTTGCAGAGGGCGTGCAAATGGTGGAAGGAGCCACCTCTTCCCATCCAGTGTTGGGAAGGTCAGGCATCGCAACCGCCGACACACTTGTACTCTCTTTGGGGATTTGTGATACCATCTTAGAACACACAGTTCATTGCTGTGCTTTTGCCAGCTTAACTCTTATCATTTTTCTAGCGGGAAGATGAGGGCTTCCATCATCATGTAAAGCTAAACCACTAGTCATGAACATAGGCCAGGGCCTTAGCCATTCCTTGCCACTCTGTGTCGTAAATGGCATATTGGATAGTTTATGTTTCCTCAGACCATTTACATTTATTTTTCAGGGTCTTTTTACTGAACTTTGGCTTTTTGGATTTTACATGCCCTCTACACATTGGGCATTGGCCTTGGCAAACGACGTTAATGGCATTTCATTGTCTATGTCATGACTATTGGCAGCTGCTTCAGCACTAGGAGGAAGTGGTTCTTGATCTTTCCCTATTTTATCCTCCAAATTTTTGTTCTCCATTATTTTTCTGGAGTTAAATAACAATATGCGGTACAGGAGAGTGTACCTCTACACCACACAGGGCAAACCCTGTGAAAATTATTTGTATTAAATAAATATTAATAACCCCTTTATTTGGAGTAAATAATATACAGCACAGGACAGCACCACTGAACTTATATGGCAGTACCACTGGACTGGACTTATACGGCAGTACCACTGGAATTATACGGCAGTATCACTGGACTTATACGTCAGTACCACTGGAATTATACGGCAGTATCACTGGAATTATACGGCAGTATCACTGCAATTATACGGCAGTATCACTGGAATTATACGGCAGTACCACTGGACTTATATGGCAGTACCACTGGATTGCATTTATATGGCAGTATCACTGGACTTATACGCCAGTTTCTCTGGAATTATATGGCAGTATCACTGGAATTATACGGCAGTATCACTGGAATTATACGGCAGTATCACTGGAATTATATGGCAGTACCGCTGGAGTTATACAGCAGTACCACTGGACTGGATTTATACGGCAGTATCACTGGACTTATACACCAGTACCACTGGAATTATACAGCAGTATCACTGGAATTATACGGCAGTATCACTGTATTTATACGGCAGTACCACTGGACATATGCGGCAGTATCACTGGAATTATATGGTAGTACCACTGGACATTTATGGCAGTATCACTGGAATTATATGGCTGCACCAGTGGACATATACTGCAGGTTCACTGGATTTATATGGCAGTACCGCTGGACATATACGCCAGTATCACTGGAAATATACGGCAGTATCACTGGACATATACGGCAGTACCACTGGACATATACAGCAGCACAGGCACACCACCACTGGACTGATGCAGGACAACACAGCACCACTGCAATGGACTTATACAGCAGCACTGGACATATGGGAGCAGAGGACACCACCACTGTGACTGGACTGATGCAGCACAAGACACTACCACTGTACTGATCCAGGACAACACAGCACCACTGCAATGGACTGGACTTATACAGCAGCACTGGACATATGGCAGCAGAGGACACCACCACTGTGACTGGACTGATGCAGCACAAGACACCACCACTGAACTGATGCAGCACAACACAGCACCACTGCACTGGACTTATACAGCAGCACTGGACATATGGCAGCAGAGAACAAGACTACTGTGACTGGACTGATGCAGGACACTGAGGATGGAGACACGTCCTCTCGCTACACTCTCCAATGCCGGAGTGAAAATGGCTGCGGCACGCGGCTCCTTATATGGAATCCAAACCCTTTGAGATTCCGACAGCGGGATGATGACATTTTGCGTCGTTCTGGTTTCCGAGTCAGGTGGGAAAACCCGAGCCTTACTGACCTGAGCCTGGCTCGGGTAGTGAAGTTCGGAGGGGGTTCGGTGCTCAGGGAACCGAACCCGCTCATCTCTAATAATAACACATCAGAACCCTGAAGTCTAACACTGGTGGTTATGCATATATTTCCGATTACATAGCAATCCCATCTGTTTTATATAATTAGCACCTATTACATAACTCCCAATATAATTTCTGCATTGTCATGCACATTCCTCTTTAGTTGTAGCTACTATATTGGAATTACAATGAGCAATGTCAAACAGATTTTAATATAGTGTGAATATGGGATCATGCCATGAAGAAATGTTTTACAAGTGTCTCTAAAAATGAGAGAAGGTGCAAAATGATATTAACAATTTATGGATTTTTCTAATATGTATTCGATTCAGGAAATTATTCTTGCCTTTATTAATAGTGCATTAGGTGGTGGATGTGTCCCTTTGAATGCCTTTAGGAAGTTAAAACATTCCCTAATATTTATATGACAATAATGCATTTCTATGTGAGTTCTGCAAGGTCAATAATATCACTTATATCAGGTAATATTTTCACCTCTTACTACTCATAAGAGAACACTGTGCTCTCCAGCTCTCTAAGCCTCTCACTGGTCTTTTTTATGACTGGGAAATCAAACTGCCGTCATATGGCCTCAGAACTCATTTATTTAATTGAAGAGGCCCCATGACATATTTCAGGCTACTGAGAGAGGATGTTACAAGAAAGGTGATATACTGTACCTTGTGGAGATTTCATAAGCTCATTTTACAATGAGATGATGTATGACGGCTGTGATGCATTCCTGTCCATTGTGCATGAAATAAATCCGCCATCCTTGCACCATTTATGTGATTTAATTTTTGTCCCTAGACACAGATGGCAATTGATTTATTTCATAAACTTCTCTTATCATTTTCATCCTTGTTTTTAACACTCTGTTATGTTACATTGTTTTTTTACAACTTGCAATTAAAACAAAACATGTACTGTAGCTAACACATACTTGCCCGCTCTATAGGAAAGTCCAAGAGGGTACTCAATCTCAGGTGGCTCTTCCAGACAAACAGAAGAGTAGTCAAGCCTCATAGAGGATGCCACGCTTGATCGACAG
Organism: Pseudophryne corroboree; assembly: GCF_028390025.1. Lineage (NCBI taxonomy): Eukaryota > Metazoa > Chordata > Amphibia > Anura > Myobatrachidae > Pseudophryne > Pseudophryne corroboree. Next base: position 396,582,174 of record NC_086444.1, on the reverse strand, counting down.
TGCCCACTTCTCCAGTGATGTGGATGGTCTGGAAGGCCAATGATGTGTTTCACTCTAAATTACATCATGAGGGTCCCAACCCTTAATATGCAATATTACAATTTTACCCCAATTATATCTGCCCCAACCCCCCCAGCCACCCTCTTCTGTCATGCCACACCTCACGCATCCCAACCTGGCAGCACCCTCCCAAATGTGGCAGCCCAGTCAGCAAGTATGAGTTAAAAATATGTGCTGAGGTGTCATTTGCTGCAATCACATTTGCGTCTTTATGCTAGTGCCACAACCGATTTTCAAACAACTGAGACGCCTACTTTTTCCATCACTTTGGCACATTATGGCAGGTGCACTTTCTCCATCTGAGAATGGCTCCTGTATGAGGAGCTGTGCATCTTTCAATGCAACCTGTTCCAGCGACGTGCCCACTATACGTCCACTTTGGCTTGGTCACCCCCGTTACCTCCCTGAAATGCAAACTAGAATTTACAGACTGTGCTTCTGATTCTCTGCTGCATCTCTGTGTGCAATCGGGATGCAACTCGGATGCGCAGACTTAAAACATCTCCTGTTTGTTTGTAACATCACTACTGCTGCCCATTATTTATTTGCCATGTGCAGAAGTATTTTCTCAGCATGCAAAATCATGAATGTATTTCATAACTTTCCTACTTTGTAAAAGCATTTCATGGAGATTGCGAAAGTAACAAGCGCGGAAGTACATCTGACAGGCGTGTCATAAAACTGTCTCGCAGTACATCAAAATGTACATAACCCCAAACAGTTAGTAAGATCTACTTGTTGAGAGAAAGACATTAAGAGGTCTAGTTATCACCATCCGCATCTGATGATGCGGATGACAGGTGATAAACTCGACCTAACTCGCACTGCGTTAATTGAGTACATCGCATGGATGTATCAATTATCGCATGCAGGGACAGAGCTTGCGTTCAAGCTCTGTCCCTGCGATGCCTCTCCGCAGCATTATCGGGGTATTTTTTGTAAAAAATACCACAGTGTCCTGCTGCGCATGCACCGCCCCTCCGTCGCTACCTCCGCCACCATGTTCCACCCACCATTGTGACTACACCCATGTGCAAATGCACTGCTCCAAATGCCCTCTAATACATTCAGGTGATAACTGATATAATGTGAAAAGAGTGTGAAAACACCCTTTCTCACATTATTTTAGTAAAAATAATGTTAATAAATGGGCTCCTAATACCTTTCGGGGTTTCTTATCTATTGTGTTTTACAAGTGGTTCCATATACAGTAAGTGGCCATAAGAAACCTTATTTAAAAGTGCATGTAGCCAAAGGAATCATTGAGGTAAATGTATTATAGCGGCACGGATCGTGCCGCTATAACACTTCCTGTTTCGCCTCGGTAATGATATATAAACATCTAGTCTTCTGAAGCAGGGGAGCAAAATCTCCCCCCTCCGGTGATGCCCCCTGAGCACACAGCACATCAGCTTAGTGCTGATGCGCTGTGTCTCCCTGCCCGGCCGGCTCCTCTGCGTATGCGCAGGATCTCACTACTCATGCAAGATCCCCTGCACAGTCACGTGCTACAGCCGGGGGAAGCTCTGTTCCTGCTGTGTGTATGGGCATCACCACCTGCAGCTGTCAAAATCGATAGCTGCAGGTGTCCGAATGTTCAGCGATACATTGCCCCCTCATATCGGCATGCTATCTTTTAGATAGCAGATCTGATATGGCCAGGGGCGATGATCCTGCTCCATCGCTGTAATACGTGGGGGACAAATGGTATCAACGTAGATAACGTGTGCTCATACTACTTCTCCCCCATACCACACAATATATTACCCCATAGTGTCTTATAACCAATGCAGAAAAATTGCACTGATGATCCCATTTAAATGTTTATATCTCTGATTTAGTTTTATTCTAAGAATATAACAGTTACAAAATAGGTGTAAGGTGCAATCAGGGAGATTGCTAGACTCTTCAAGGGGGAACATACAATATCCCGACGTATGGGATGCAGGCGGTCATATGATTGACACCGGCTTCCCAAAGTAGAGAATCCTGACAGCGTCGGGTTAGTATGTACATCCTCCCCCCCACCCCACCTAACCCTAACCCACACTTCCCACAGCCTAACCCTAACACCCCACCCCCCAGCCTAACCATAACACTCCCCATGGTGCCTAAACCTAACCCCCTTTCCCGTAGCCTAGACCTAACCCTTCCACCCCCTCAGGCTAACCCTCCCCTGGGGGCACCTAACCCTAACCATTCCTATCCCTAACCCTCCCTCCCGCAGCCTAAACCTAACCTCCACCGCCGCTTAACAATGATGAGTCCCTGCAGACCTCAATCGGGATTCCGCTGTTCAGGATCCTGACGCCAGCATTTTGATTCCATGTCAGGATGCCAGCACTGGCATTCCGAGCAGTGTCGGGATTCCAGTGTCGACATTCTGAACGCTGGTATCCTAAACGGATCCCTCTTCAAGGAGTCAGGGAGATTGCTACTATTTCAGAGAGTCTCCCTGACAATCAGGGAGAGTTGGTATTTCCAGAGGTGGGGCTGCGGCGCAGTCCAAATTGCAGATAGGGGAGCCACACCAACTGCCAGTGAGTCCCGGACGGCGATATTTGGCAGTGTTTGGGGAGGCACTTGGTGTGGCTAACCTCTATGAATTTTGGAGTGTCTCTGGAGCCGCTACTTGTTGGCAAGTATATTGTGTTTGCATCCCTTACATTACAACATGGGGGGTAATTCAGGCAGGATCGCTGCAGTGGCAACAATCGCAGTCTGAATTACTTTGTGGAGTGCACACGCACACCCCGGGAGCCCAGTGAGATGCTATCAGCATCTCACTGATGCGATCGCCTCTGCCTGATTGACAGGCAGAGGCGGTCGCAGGGTGGGAGGGGGCGTGCCAGCGGTGTTAGAGCGCCATTGGCGGGGCACGGTCCGGACAATGGAAGTGTGTCCGGATCATTGGGGGGGGGGGGCGAGCTGCGGAATGACATCACACGCAGCCGCTGCGACCCGTGACGCGTCGACTAGTGGCCTGTCAGTGTGCAGGAGCTGTGCTGGCAAGGAGCTACTCTTCAGGTACAAAAGTATCCTTGCCGTGCAATACTTTTGTAACTGTGCAGGGGGTAGAGCCAGACATGCGGGGCAGACTAGCCCTGTGCTGGGCGTCACCCGCATGTCTTTGAAACTGATCGGAGATGTGCTAAATTTAGCAGATCTACTATCAGGTCTGAATTACCCCCATGGTTTGTTCCATAAGCAGACTTCTTGTTCGCTACATTCTATTTATTTACTCCAATCTAAATCAGGCCCATAGAGTCCAATTATAAATACCAGTTCAGGCACATTTCTATGATAAAATGGCTTTGTATTCAAATCTGATATAGACACAATTGGACAAAATATTACATCAGGCAAATTATTTTCAATATTGTTTTACACTTGTGCTGCACTGTGCTCATCCGCCATAAATTACTCTCAATGCTGCTGTAAAGGCTTGTTCAGATGATAGTCATTTTGAATGATATTTCAGTGTGACAAGTTGAAATCATGTTTTTCAAAATACAAACAGTAAATTAGAAGAGACCGCTCCAATTTATATGATCACTTTTCTGTGTTGAGAATTTTATTTTACACTAAACTCGCATTCAGTATATGCATAATAATTAGCAAAACAATGTTTATAGTAGTTTTTTTTATTAATGCACAGCAAATATTCATCCAAAAACAAGCTTATTAATGCATACCAGGGGATATATTTACAAAGATTCGTGTTTTTGCCGTTTTGAAGGGTGTTTGTTTGAACTCGAATGGTATCGGGTGCATTTTACTGCAACTTTTTGAATCCTGATACGATCATTCACTAAGCTGCCGACTTTTCCCAATTCGTATTTTCCGATGTTGATGTGATTCGTAATGTTAGGCAGTGTTTTACGGGAGTGATGAGTAAAACACTGCCTGACAAAACACAAGTAATCCCGGCCGGATCTGTGAGATCCGTGCAGGACTTCATTGTGTACTTTAAAAAGGTGTTTAAAGTCGTTAAAAATTAGAAAAAAATTGCATGGGGTCCCCCCTCCTAAGCACAACCAGCCTCGGGCTCTTTGAGCCGGTCCTGGTTGACAAAATATGGGGACCCCTTTCCCTTACTGCCAGGACCCCCCCTGACTCCTGTCAAAGAGGGTTCCTTCAGCCAATCAGGGAGCGCCAGCCCAGGTCGTGGCACTCTCCTGATTGGCTGTGTGCTCCAGTAGTGTCTGTGAGGCAGCACACGGCAGAGATACAATGTTGCGCCTATGCGCTCCATTGTAGCCAATGGTGGGAACTTTGCGGTCAGCGGTGAGGTTACTTTCGGTCAACCGCTGACCGCAAAGTTCCCACCATTGGCTACAATGGAGCGCATAGGCGCTACATTGTATCTCTGCCGTGTGCTGCCTCACAGACACTACAGGAGCACACAGCCAATCAGGAGAGTGCCACGACATGGCGCTCCCTGATTGGCTGAAGGGACCCTCTTTGACAGGAGTCAGGAAGGGTCCTGGCAGTCGGGGAAAGGGGTCCCATGTGTTTTGTTTTGCCAAGTACGTGGATTATACTTTGGACACAATCTACACTGGATTATGTGAGTATAATTTTTTTCACAGGTCCCCCAAGGATTCTACATGGAGAAGAGGACCGAGCCTCTTGGGAACATAGGTAAGTATGTATGTAAGTATGTATGGAGGTGTGCATGTATGTAATAAACTTATACTTTCACGGTGTGTGTGTCCTGTTTTTGTGGGGGTATTTTTTTAGTAGTAGTACTACAGGTACCAGCGGGCCAGGTTTTCCACCGCATGCTGGTACTTGTGGTTCTCCAAGTACCAGCTTGTGGGGGAGACTTGCTGGGACTTGTAGTACTGCTACTAAAAACAATATTCACATTTTTTACACATGGCTATCAGCCCCCCATCCGCCGCCCTTGGATGGGGGGGACAGCCTCGGGCTTCACCCCTGGCCCTTGGGTGGCTGGAGGGGGGGGGAACCCTTGATTTAAGGGGTTCCCACTCCTCCAGGGTACCACGGCCAGGGGTGACTAGTTGGGTATGTAATGCCAGGGCCGCAGGAACCAGTATAAAAGTGTCCCTCGGCTGTGGCATTATATACCTGGCTAGTGGAGCCCGGTGCTGGTTTCAAAAATACGGGGGACCCCTACGCTTTTTATCCCCCGTATTTTTGGAACCAGGACCAGGCGCAGAGCCCGGTGCTGGTTGATGAAATATGGGGGAACCCCTGTAATTTTTTCCCCATATTTTGTCAACCAGGACCGGCTCAAAGAGCCCGAGGCTGGTTATGCTTAGGAGGGGGGACCCCACGCAATTTTTTTTTCTGTTTTTACACTAAACAGACCCTTTCCCATAGATAACCATGCACAGATCTCACTGATCCGTGCATGGTTATCCAAACTCGACTGGAAAAAGCAGGTCTATTTTTTTGCTGCTTTTTTTAACGAATCGAAAAAAAAGAGACCCGCACTTGAGCACTCAGAGACTAACACCCAAATACGAATGAATAGTGAATGCCCGTATTGTATGAAATAACAGCCGCGTTTGACCGATGGTCTATTCATTCGTATTTCTGAAATTTGCCAATCAAACCATTACAAATAGACCAGACACTGACGAGTTTTCTGCTTAGTGAATTCCCGGATTGGGATTTAGAAAAAAAAACACAAATCGGATTTTTAGTAAATACTGGCCCAGGGCTGTTTCTAGCCAATTTGGCTCTCAGTGCAAGATTTAAAAATGCGCTCCCGGCAAGGGCGCGTAACCTCGCTAAAATGGGTGTTGCCTCGCTAAAATAGGCATGGTCTCACCTGAAAAGACTACCTTACACCCCAGTTTTTGACCCTGCACCAACAGATCACAGCCACCACAGGGGAAAAAAAAAAAATTACACCATATTAAGCCCCACACAGTAATGACCCCCTGCACCATATTATGCCACACACCGCAATGTCCTTGATACATTATGCCCTACAGTAAAGCTTCTAATTACTTTTAAATTACCTGCTCATTGCCAAGGGTTTCACGCACTGGGTGTCATGCTGGTTGCCAGGGGTTTCATGCTCTGAGGGTCCATGCTGGTTGCCAGGGGTTTCATGCTCTGGGATCCATGCTGTTTGCCAGGGGTTTGATGCTCTGGGACGGGTGTCATGATCGTTACCAGGGCTGTGTAATGCCAGTTGCCAGGCCTGTGTAATGCCAGTTGCCAGGGCTGTGTAGTGCTCTTTGGGGTGTTTACAGCACCCGCCCAGCTGCCTGGCTGCCCACCAGCATGTCCCTCCTCCCTCCCGCTCGTTGCTCTGTCCTCCTAGTGTCCTGGCTCCCCCTCCTCCCCGTCATTACTACTCCACTCGGGGGGGCAAAGTTTTGAGTAATGACTTGTTTGCCTCATGACTTCACGATGCAAACGCATCATTACGCAAAATGACGGGAAGGAGGGGGAGCACCAGGAGCCACCAAAGAGTTATGGCGGGCGCCCCGTGCGATGGCACGCCTCGCCCGCTGCAAGAAACGGCTCTGATGTAAACACCTGTAAATGTAATCTGCTAATTATAGATGTGGTTTAGCACACAACACACATATAAATAAATGCTTATACAGTAGTATATGCAGCAAGATAACAGTACAATGGAGGTCATTCCGAGTTGTTCGCTCGGTAAATTTCTTCGCATCGCAGCGATTTTCCGCTTAGTGCGCATGCGCAATGTTCGCACTGTGACTGCGCCAAGTAAATTTGCTATGCAGTTATGAATTTTACTCACGGTTTTTTCTTCGTTCTGGTGATCGTACTGTGATTGACAGGAAGTGGGTGTTTCTGGGCGGAAACTGGCCGTTTTATGGGAGTGTGTGAAAAAACGCTACCGTTTCTGGGAAAAACGCGGGAGTGGCTGGAGAAACGGAGGAGTGTCTGGGCGAACGCTGGGTGTGTTTGTGACGTCAAACCAGGAACGACAAGCACTGAACTGATCGCAGATGCCGAGTAAGTTTCGAGTTACTCAGAAACTGCACAGAGATGTCTTATCGCAACATTGCGAATCTTTCGTTCGCAATTTTAAGAAGCTAAGATTCACTCCCAGTAGGCGGCGGCTTAGCTTGTGCAAAGCTGCTAAAAGCAGCTTGCGAGCGAACAACTCGGAATGACCCCCCATGTTTTGGAAAGTTGTCAGGTTATAGGACAATCAGGGATCATGATTTTATATATTATCACTAGCTTGCAGCCTATTCCCTACCACACAAATACAAAGGCACAATGGTCCATTATTGTCAAAAGCCAATTAGTATTACAGCATGTTTTTGGATTGTTTGAGGAAACTGAAACTGCAGAATGCAGATAAGGGGAGAACATACAAACTAAACACATATAAGGCAATGTTTAAAATTAAACCCATGGCTCAAAAGATCAAGTTAATGTATTGTTCTTTGAACATGATTAAGGAGTGGTAAATGTGCAAAGGCATTACAGCACCAAAAGTGCTGTAGGATGCATAAGACCAGGGTCGGACTGGTCCACAGGAGTACAGGGTAAACCCCGGCGGGCCCCATTTCTTGACGGTTCAAAATACCGTATATACTCGAGTATAAGACGACTTTTTCAGCACTTTTTTTTGTGCTGAAAAAGCCACCTCGGCTTATACTCGAGTCAGTGCACAGTGACAGGGAGTGCAGTGTGAAGGAGGGACACGGAGCACACAGCGCGCGGCTCTCCTGTGTCCCTCCTGTATCTCCGGCGGCAGTGGCGGGTCTATTAAAGGAAGTACCCGTTCGTGACCTCTGATCACGAACCGGCACTTCCTTTAATAGACCCGCCGCGGCCGCCGGAGATGCAGGAGGGACACAGGAGAGCCGCGCGCTGTGCGCTCCGTGTCCCTCCTTCAGAAGACAGCGCGGGATCGACGGAGGGGTAAGTAACAGCACTGGGGGAGCATATTTGGCACTTGGGGAGGGGTCATATCTGGCAGCAGCATGAGGAGCATATCTGGCAGCAGCATGAGGGGCATATCTGGCAGCAGCATGAGGGCATATCTGGCAGCAGCATGAGGGGCATATCTGGCAGCAGCATGAGGGGCATATCTGGCAGCAGCATGAGGGGCACATCTGGCAGCAGCATGAGGGCATATCTGGCAGCAGCATGAGGGCATATCTGGCAGCAGCAGGGGCATATCTGGCAGCAGCATGAGGGGCATATCTGGCAGCAGCATGAGGGGCATATCTGGCAGCAGCATGAGGGGCATATCTGGCAGCAGCATGAGGGGCACATCTGGCAGCAGCATGAGGGCATATCTTGCACATCTGGCACTGTGGGGCATATTTGGCAGCATTAGGGCATATCTGGCACATCAGGCACTGTGGGGCATATCTGGCAGTATGAGGGCATATCTGGCACTGTGGGGGCATATCTGGCACTGTGGGGGCATATCTGGCAGTATGAGGGCATATCTGGCACTGTGGGGGCATATCTGGCAGTATGAGGGCATATCTGGCACTGAGGGCTGTGTACGGCTAGAGCTGCATTTCCCACCCTAGGCTTATACTCGAGTCAATAAGTTTTCCCAGGTTTTTGTGGTAAAATTAGGTGCCTCGGCTTATATTCGGGTCGACTTATACTCGAGTATATACTCCTCTAGAGATCAGGTTCCAGACTGTGCACTTAATTTACAATGGGCCTAGTTCAGACCTGATCGTAGATGTGCTAAATTTTATCACATCTACGATCAGCTTCCCTGACATGCAGGGGGACGCCCAGCACAGGGCTAGTCTGCCCCGCTTGGCAGGCCCTACCCCACCACACAAGTACAAAAGCATCACATGGTGGCAATGCTTTTGTACCTAAGAGTAGCTCCCTACCAGCGCAGCTCCTGCGCGCTGTCAGGGAGTTACTCATCGCTGTCCGGGTCACAGAGGCTGCGTGTGACATCACGCAGCCGCCGTTGCATGCCCCCGCGTGGTCCGAGCATGCCTGCGTTGCCCGGACCACGCACCTAAAATGGCCCGCCCCCTCCCATCCAGCGACCGCCTCTGCCTGTCAATCAGGCAGAGGCGATCAAAGGGCTGAGACGGCTGTTGGCTGTCTGGCATGCGCCGCGCACTGCGGCACCGGCACACGCGCAGTTCAGACCTGATCGGCTGCTGTGCGAAAATGCATAGCAGCAATCAGGTCTGAATTAGGCCCATTATACTTAAAATTATGTTACATTATAATTCATATGACTATGGTAATATTTACTACATATATTTAAGAAGGTGTCCAGACCATGCACTCTCTAGTGGTTAGCTACACCTCTGTGGTAGCTGGCTATGCCCCCAAGCATGGGCCCTACCACTGCAATCCCCCAGTGGGCCCTTTATACTCCAGTCCGACACTGCATATGACTGCAGGTTTTAATTTGTCTTTGCTAATTTATTAATGAGGAAAATTATTGGTGGTCTATTTAAAGTGGACTCAGTGTATTCCATGATTATCAGCATGTATAGTTTTTATATTTCCATTAAATGTATATTAAAACATAAGCTGGGACCAGGGCCGGCCCAAGACAATTTTTTTGGGTATGCAAATATATATTTTGGTACCCCTTTGTGGAATATATAGGGTCGTGGCATTATGGGGAAGGGGCGTGGCCACATAGTAGTATCAATTCACATTACAATGCATAGTAGAGCCCCTTATAAACGTTACACCCCAGTCGAGCCACTTATACACATTACACCACAGAGGAGCCGCTTATACACACAACACCACAGGAGAGCCGCTTATACACATTACACCCAAGTAGTGCCACTCATACATGTTACACCACAGAGGATCTGCTTATACATGTTACACCACAGAGGAGCTGCTATACACATAACACCACAGGAGAGCCGCTTATATTCGTTACACCCCAGTAGAGCCACTCATACGCATTACACCTCAGAGGAGCCACTTATAGATGTTACACTACAGAGGAGCCGCTTATGCACGTTACACCCCAGTAGAGCCGCTTATACATGTTACACCCCAGTAGAACTGCTTATACACGTTACACCACAAAAGAGCTGCTCATACACGTTGCACCACAGAGCAGCCGCTTATACATATTATACCACAGAAGAGTCTCTTACACATGTTACACCACAGACGAGCCGCTTATACACGTAACACCCTATAAAGCTGCTTATATATGTTACACCCCAGTAGAGCCACTTATATACATTACACCACAGAAGACCAACGTATACATGTTACACCACAAAAGAGATGCTTATATTCGTTACATCACAGAGGAGACACTTATACATGTAACACCCCAGTAGAGCTGCTTATACATGTTACACCCCAGTAGAGCCGCTAATACACGTTACACCACAGAGGAGCCACTTATACACATTACACCACAGAGGAGCCACTTATACACGTTACACCCCAGTAGAGCTGCTTATACACGTTGCACCCCCGTAGAGCCACTTATACACATTACACTCCAGAAGAGCTGCTTATTAGAGATGAGCGGTTTCGGTTTCTCGGAAACCGAACCCCCCCGAACTTCAGCCTTTTTACACGGGTCTGAGGCAGACTCGGATCTTCCCGCCTTGCTCGGCTAACCCGAGCGCACCCGAACGTCATCATCCCGCTGTCGGATTCTCGCGAGGCTCGTATTCTATCGCGAGACTCGGATTCTATATAAGGAGCCGCGCGTCGCCGCCATTTTCACACGTGCATTGAGATTGATAGGGAGAGGACGTGGCTGGCGTCCTCTCCGTTTAGACTGTAGACTAGAGAGAGAGTAGAGAGTGACACTTGATTTACTAATTTTGGGGAGCATATTAGGACGGAGTACTACTTGCTGATAGTGTGACCAGTGACCACCAGTTTAATCCGTTCTCTGCCTGAAAAAAAAAACGATACACAGTGTGACACAGTCACATACCATATCTGTGCTCAGCCTCAGTGTGCCCTCAGTGTGCTGCATCATCTATGTAATACTGTATATCTGACTGTGCTGAGTGCTCACTGCTCACACAGCTTAATTGTGGGGGAGACTGGGGAGCAGTTATAGCAGGAGTACATATTTTTAACAGTGCACACTTTTGCTGCCAGAGTGCCACTGCCAGTGCCAGTGTGACTGACCAGTGACCACTACTACTTGCTGATAGTGTGACCAGTGACCACCAGTTTAATTAATCCATTCTCTGCCTGAAAAAAAACGATACACAGTGTGACACAGTCACATACCATATCTGTGCTCAGCCTCAGTGTGCCCTCAGTGTGCTGCATCATCTATGTAATACTGTATATCTGACTGTGCTGAGTGCTCACTGCTCACACAGCTTAATTGTGGGGGAGACTGGGGAGCAGTTATAGCAGGAGTACATATTTTAACAGTGCACACTTTTGCTGCCAGAGTGCCACTGCCAGTGCCAGTGTGACTGACCAGTGACCACTGACCACCAGTATATTGTGATTGTCTGCCTGAAAAAGTTAAACACTCGTCGTGTGGTGTTTTTATTCTATAAACGCATTCTGCTGACAGTGTCCAGCAGGTCCGTCATTATATAATATATACCTGTCCGGCTGCAGTAGTGATATATATATATATTTTATATCATTATCATCCAGTCTATATTAGCAGCAGATGCAGTACGGTAGTCCACGGCTGTAGCTACCTCTGTGTCGGCAGTCGCTCGTCCATCCATAATTGTATACCACCTACCCGTGGTGTTTTTTTTTTTTTTCTATCTTCTTGATACTAGTAGCTTACTTTAGGAGTCTGCAGTGCTGAGCTGACAGTGTCCAGCAGGTCCGTCATTATATAATATATACCTGTCCGGCTGCAGTAGTGATATATATATATATTTTATATCATTATCATCCAGTCTATATTAGCAGCAGACGCAGTACGGTAGTCCACGGCTGTAGCTACCTCTGTGTCGGCAGTCGCTCGTCCATCCATAATTGTATACCACCTACCCGTGGTGTTTTTTTTTCTTTCTATCTTCTTGATACTAGTAGCTTACTTTAGGAGTCTGCAGTGCTGAGCTGACAGTGTCCAGCAGGTCCGTCATTATATAATATATACCTGTCCGGCTGCAGTAGTGATATATATATATATTTTTTATATCATTATCATCCAGCCTATATTAGCAGCAGACGCAGTACGGTAGTCCACGGCTGTAGCTACCGCTGTGTCGGCAGTCGCTCGTCCATCCATAATTGTATACCACCTACCCGTGGTGTTTTTTTTCTTCTATCTTCTTGATACTAGTAGCTTACTTTAGGAGTCTGCAGTGCTGAGCTGACAGTGTCCAGCAGGTCCGTCATTATATAATATATACCTGTCCGGCTGCAGTAGTGATATATATATATATATTTTTTATATCATTATCATCCAGTCTATATTAGCAGCAGACGCAGTACGGTGGTCCACGGCTGTACCTACCTCTGTGTCGGCAGTCGCTCGTCAATCCATAAGTATACTAGTATCCATCCATCTCCATTGTTTACCTGAGGTGCCTTTTAGTTGTGCCTATTAAAATATGGAGAACAAAAATGTTGAGGTTCCAAAAATAGGGAAAGATCAAGATCGACTTCCACCTCGTGCTGAAGCTGCTGCCACTAGTCATGGCCGAGACGATGAAATGCCAGCAACGTCGTCTGCCAAGGCCAATGCCCAATGTCATAGTACAGAGCATGTAAAATCCAAAACACCAAATATCAGTAAAAAAAGGACTCAAAAATCTAAAATAAAATTGTCGGAGGAGAAGCGTAAACTTGCCAATATGCCATTTACCACACGGAGTGGCAAGGAACGGCTGAGGCCCTGGCCTATGTTCATGGCTAGTGGTTCAGCTTCACATGAGGATGGAAGCACTCAGCCTCTCGCTAGAAAAATGAAAAGACTCAAGCTGGCAAAAGCACAGCAAAGAACTGTGCGTTCTTCGAAATCACAAATCCACAAGGAGAGTCCAATTGTGTCGGTTGCGATGCCTGACCTTCCCAACACTGGACGTGAAGAGCATGCGCCTTCCACCATTTGCACGCCCCCTGCAAGTGCTGGAAGGAGCACCCGCAGTCCAGTTCCTGATAGTCAGATTGAAGATGTCAGTATTGAAGTACACCAGGATGAGGAGGATATGGGTGTTGCTGGCGCTGGGGAGGAAATTGACCAGGAGGATTCTGATGGTGAGGTGGTTTGTTTAAGTCAGGCACCCGGGGAGACACCTGTTGTCCGTGGGAGGAATAGGGCTATTGACATGCCTGGTGAAAATACCAAAAAAATCAGCTCTTCGGTGTGGAAGTATTTCAACAGAAATGCGGACAACATTTGTCAAGCCGTGTGTTGCCTTTGTCAAGCTGTAATAAGTAGGGGTAAGGACGTTAACCACCTCGGAACATCCTCCCTTATACGTCACCTGCAGCACATTCATCATAAGTCAGTGACAAGTTAAAAAAATGTGGGCGACAGCGGAAGCAGTCCACTGACCAGTAAATCCCTTCCTCTTGTAACCAAGCTCACGCAAACCACCCCACCAACTCCCTCAGTGTCAATTTCCTCCTTCCCCAGGAATGCCAATAGTCCTGCAGGCCATGTCACTGGCAATTCTGACGAGTCCTCTCCTGCCTGGGATTCCTCCGATGCATCCTTGCGTGTAACGCCTACTGCTGCTGGCGCTGCTGTTGTTGCTGCTGGGAGTCGATGGTCATCCCAGAGGGGAAGTCGTACTCGTAAGCCCACTTTTACTACTTCCACCAAGCAATTGACTGTCCAACAGTCCTTTGCGAGGAAGATGAAATATCACAGCAGTCATCCTGCTGCAAAGCGGATAACTGAGGCCTTGGCATCCTGGGCGGTGAGAAACGTGGTTCCGGTATCCATCATTACTGCAGAGGCAACTAGAGACTTGTTGGAGGTACTGTGTCCCCGGTACCAAATACCATCTAGGTTCCATTTCTCTAGGCAGGCGATACCGAAAATGTACACAGACCTCAGAAAAAGACTCACCAGTGTCCTAAAAAATGCAGTTGTACCCAATGTCCACTTAACCACGGACATGTGGACAAGTGGAGCAGGGAAGGCTCAGGACTATATGACTGTGACAGCCCACTGGGTAGATGTATGGACTCCCGCCGCAAGAACAGCAGCGGCGGCACCAGTAGCAGCATCTCGCAAATGCCAACTCTTTCCTAGGCAGGCTACGCTTTGTATCACCGCTTTCCAGAATACGCACACAGCTAAAAACCTCTTACGGCAACTGAGGAAGATCATCGCAGAGTGGCTTACCCCAATTGGACTCTCCTGTGGATTTGTGGCATCGGACAACGCCAGCAATATTGTGTGTGCATTAAATATGGGCAAATTCCAGCACGTCCCATGTTTTGCACATACCTTGAATTTGGTGGTGCAGAATTATTTAAAAAACGAGAGGGGCGTGCAAGAGATGCTGTCGGTGGCCAGAAGAATTGCGGGACACTTTCGGCGTACAGGCACCACGTACAGAAGACTGGAGCACCACCAAAAACGCCTGAACCTGCCCTGCCATCATCTGAAGCAAGAAGTGGTAACGAGGTGGAATTCAACCCTCTATATGCTTCAGAGGTTGGAGGAGCAGCAAAAGGCCATTCAAGCCTATACAACTGAGCACGATATAGGAGGTGGAATGCACCTGTCTCAAGCGCAGTGGAGAATGATTTCAACGTTGTGCAAGGTTCTGCAACCTTTTGAACTTGCCACACGTGAAGTCAGTTCAGACACTGCCAGCCAGAGTCAGGTCATTCCCCTCATCAGGCTTTTGCAGAAGAAGCTGGAGACATTGAAGGAGGAGCTAAAACAGAGCGATTCCGCTAGGCATGTGGGACTTGTGGATGGAGCCCTTAATTCGCTTAACAAGGATTCACGGGTGGTCAATCTGTTGAAATCAGAGCACTACATTTTGGCCACCGTGCTCGATCCTAGATTTAAAACCTACCTTGGATCTCTCTTTCCGGCAGACACAAGTCTGCTGGGGTTCAAAGAACTGCTGGTGACAAAATTGTCAAGTCAAGCGGAACGCGACCTGTCAACATCTCCTCCTTCACATTCTCCCGCAACTGGGGGTAAGAGGAAAAGGCTCAGAATTCCGAGCCAACCCGCTGGCGGTGATGCAGGGCAGTCTGGAGCGACTGCTGATGCTGACATCTGGTCCGGACTGAAGGACCTGACAACGATTACGAACATGTCGTCTACTGTCACTGCATATGATTCTCTCCTTATTGAAAGAATGGTGGAGGATTATATGAGTGACCGCATCCAAGTAGGCACGTCAGACAGTCCGTACTTATACTGTCAGGAAAAAGAGGCAATTTGGAGGCCCTTGCACAAACTGGCTTTATTCTACCTAAGTTGCCCTCCCACAAGTGTGTACTCCGAAAGAGTGTTTAGTGCCGCCGCTCACCTTGTCAGCAATCGGCGTATGAGGTTACATCCAGAAAATGTGGAGAAGATGATGTTCATTAAAATGAATTATAATCAATTCCTCCGTGGAGACATTGACCAGCAGCAATTGCCTCCACAAAGTAGTACACAGGGAGCTGAGATGGTGGATTCCAGTGGGGACGAATTGATAATCTGTGAGGAGGAGGATGTGCACGGTGATATATCGGAGGATGATGATGAGGTGGACATCTTGCCTCTGTAGAGCCAGTTTGTGCAAGGAGAGATTAATTGCTTCTTTTTTGGTGGGGGTCCAAACCAACCCGTCATTTCAGTCACAGTCGTGTGGCAGACCCTGTCACTGAAATGATCGGTTGGTTAAAGTGTGCATGTCCTGTTTATACAACATAAGGGTGGGTGGGAGGGCCCAAGGACAATTCCATCTTGACCCTCTTTTTTCTTTCATTTTTCTTTGCGTCATGTGCTGTTTGGGGGGTGTTTTTTGGAAGGGCCATCCTGCGTGACACTGCAGTGCCACTCCTAGATGGGCCAGGTGTTTGTGTCGGCCACTAGGGTCGCTTAGCTTACTCACACAGCTACCTCATTGCGCCTCTTTTTTTCTTTGCGTCATGTGCTGTTTGGGGAGTGTTTTTTGGAAGGGCCATCCTGCGTGACACTGCAGTGCCACTCCTAGATGGGCCAGGTGTTTGTGTCGGCCACTTGGGTCGCTTAGCTTAGCCATCCAGCGACCTCGGTGCAAATTTTAGGACTAAAAATAATATTGTGAGGTGTGAGGTGTTCAGAATAGACTGAAAATGAGTGGAAATTATGGTTATTGAGGTTAATAATACTTTGGGATCAAAATGACCCCCAAATTCTATGATTTAAGCTGTTTTTTAGGGTTTTTTGAAAAAAACACCCGAATCCAAAACACACCCGAATCCGACAAAAAAAAATCGGTGAGGTTTTGCCAAAACGCGTTCGAACCCAAAACACGGCCGCGGAACCGAACCCAAAACCAAAACACAAAACCCGAAAAATTTCCGGTGCTCATCACTACTGCTTATACTGTACATGTTACACAACAGAGGAGCCGCTTATACACGTCGCACCACAGAGGAGCCGCTTATAAACGTTACACCACAGTAGAGCCGCTTAGACATGTCACACTACAGAGGAACTGCTTATACATGTCGCAGCACGGAGGAGCCATTTAAACATGTTACACACCAGAAAAGGCCGCTTATGCATGTCACACCACAGAGGAGCCGCTTATACACCTCACACTACAGATAGATCCGCTTAAACACGTTACACCACAGAAGAGCCACTTATACATGTCACGCCACAGAAGAGCCGCTTATACACGTTACACCCCAGTAGAGCCACTTATACATGTTACACCCCAGTAGAGCTGCTTATACATGTTACACCACAGAAGAGCCACTCATACACGTTACACCACAGAGGAGCCACTTATACACATAACACCCTAGTAGAGCAGCTTATACATGTTACACCCCAGTAGAGCTGCTTATACACGGTACACCACAGAAGAGCCACTTATACATTTTACATCACAGAAGAGCCACTTATACTCGTTACACCACAGAGGCAATGCTTATACATGTAATACCCCAGTAGAGCTGCTTATACATGTTACACCCAAGTAGAGCCGCTTATACACGTTACACCACAGAGGAGCCGCTTATACACATTACACTACAGAGGAGCTGCTTATACTGTATATGTTACAGTACAAATGAGCCGCTTATACATGTTGCACCACAGAGGAGCCACATATACACGTTACACCACAGAAGAGCCTCTTATACACGTCACTCCACAGAGGAGCTGCTTATACACGTTGCACCACAGAAGAGCCTCTTATACACATAACTCCACAGAGGATCCGCTTATACACGTCACACTACAGAGGAGCCGCTTATACACATCGCACCACAGAGAAGCCGCTTATACACGTTACACCACAGAGGAGACGCTTATACACGTTACACCACAGTGGAGCCGCTTATACACGATACACCATAGGAGAGTCGCTTATACCTGTTACACCACAGAGGAGCCGCTTATACTCAGTAGACCACAGAGGAGCTGCTTATACACGTTACACCACAGAGGAGCCGCTTATACATGTCGCACCACAGAGGAGCTGCTTATACACGTTACACTCCAGTAGAGCTGCTAATAGATGTTGCACCCCAGTAGAGCCGCTAATACACATTACACTACAGAAGAGCCTTTTATAATGTACATGTTACACCACAGAGGAGCCGCATACACACGTCGCACCACAGAGGAGCTGCTTATACACGTTACACCACAGAAGAGCCACTTATACATGTTACACTACAGAGGAGCCGCTTATACATGTCGCACCACAGAGGAGCTGCTTATACACGTTACACCACAGAAGAGCTGCTTATATATGTCACACTACAGAAGAGCCGCTTATACATGTCACACCACAGAGGAGCCGCTTATACAAATCACAATACAGAGAAGCCACTTATACATGTTACACCACAGAAGAGCCGCTTATACAATTTACACCCCAGTAGAGCCACTTATACACTTTACACCACAGACGAGCCGCTCATACACGTTATACCACAGAAGAGCTGCTTATACATGTTACACCACAGAGGAGCAGCTTATACACGAAAAACCCTAGTAGAGCCGCTTATACATGTTACACCCCAGTAGAACTGCATATAAACGTTACACCACAAAGGAGCCGCTTATACATGTAATACCCTAATAGAGTCGCTTATACATGTTACACCCCAGTAGAGCTGCTTATACATATTACACCACAGAAGAGCCGCTTATACACGTTACACCTCAGAAGAGACGCTTATACTCGTTACACCACAGAGGAGACGCTTATACATGTAACACCCCAGTAGAGCTGCTTATACTTGTTACACCCCAGTAAAGCCGCTTATACACGTTACACCACAGAGGAGCCACTTATACACATTACACCACAGAGGAGCCGATTATACATGTTACACCCCAGTAGAGCTGCTTATACCCATTACACCATAGAAGAGCCGCTTATACTCGTTACACCACAGAGGAGACGCTTATACACGTAACACCCTAGTAGAGCTGCTTATACATGTTACACCCCAGTAGAGCTACTTATAAACGTTACACCACAGAGGTGCCACTTATACATGTAACACCCTAGTAGAGCTGCTTATACATGTTACACCACAGAAGAGCCGCCTATATACGTTACACCCTAGTAGAGCCATTTATACATGTTACACCCCAG
Organism: Pseudophryne corroboree; assembly: GCF_028390025.1. Classification (NCBI taxonomy): domain Eukaryota; kingdom Metazoa; phylum Chordata; class Amphibia; order Anura; family Myobatrachidae; genus Pseudophryne; species Pseudophryne corroboree. The sequence goes on along the minus strand of NC_086444.1, from coordinate 396,563,434 downwards.
TAGAACTGCTTATACACGTTACACCACAGAGGAGCCGCTTATGCAAATTACTCCACAGAGGAGTCGCTTATACACATTACACCCTAGTAGAGCCGCTTATACACGTTACACTATAGAAGAGCTGCTTATATTGTACATGTTACAGCACAGAGGAGCCGCTTATACATGTTGCACCACAGAAGAGCCTCTTAAACATGTCACACCACAGAGGAGCCTCTTATGTCAGACTACAGAGGAGCCCCTTATACACGTCACAGCACAGAGGAGCCGCTTATACATGTTACACCGCAGTGGTGTCGCTTATACATGTTACACCACAGTAGAGTCGCGTATATTCGTTACACCACAGAGGAGCACCTTATACTCGTTACACCACAGAGGAGCCCCTTATACATGTTACACCACAGAGGAGCTGCTTATACACGTTACTTCACAAAGGAGCTGCTTATACACGTTACACCACAGATGAGCAGCTTATACTCATTACATCACAGAGGAGCTGCTTATATTCGTTACATCACAGAGGAACCGCTTATACAAGTTACACCACAGAAGAGCCCCTTGTACACGTTACACCCCAGTAGAGCCGCTTATACACATTACACCACAGAGGAGACACTTATACACATAACACCACCGGGGAGCCACTTTTACTTATTACACCCCAGTAGAGCCACTCATACACGCTACACCACAGATGAGCCGCTTATACACGTTACACCACAGAGGAGCCGCTTCTACACATAACACCACAGGAGAGCCGCTTCTACACATAAAACCACAGGAGAGCCGCTTATACTTGTTACACCCCAGTAGAGCCACTCATACACATTACACCAGAGAGGAGTCACTTATACATGTTACACCACAGAAGAGCCGCTTATACACATTACACCCCAGTAGAGCCACTTATACATGTTACACCCCTGAAGATCCACTTATACTCGTTACACCACAGAGGAGCCACTTATACTCGTTACACCACAGAAGAGCCACTTATACACGTTACACCACAGTAGACCCACTTATACACATTAAACCACAGAGGACCCGCTTATACACGTCACATAGATTGTATAGGGGGGCACACTGACACACACACATACTGTACAGCAACCAGGAGCACACTGACAAACAAACACACTTTACAGGGAGAGCTACTTCTGCACATACCTCTGTGTCTGTCATAGCTCCAGCTCTCCTTCCATTCCAGATGCTGCACTGCCTCCCTCCCTGGCATCGGGGGAGGGCTGTGGAGACAGTGCAGCAACCCGGGAGACAGTACAGGCAGTTCCAGGTCTCCAGGAGCGTGGTTATTACTGGCCAGGGTGAGCGCCGGGCAGTGATCAGCGGTGGCAAGCAGCGAGCAGCGGGCAGCGGGCTGCATCCGCAGCATGAGTCTGTAACTCGTAGTCACGGACTTCAGCAGCACCCTCAATGGTCCTTCTCTTTACGTAGCCGGCGTATGCGTAGGGCTGGGCCTGGCTGGGACATCTCATGTGAAAAAGGGGCAGTCCTGGTGAGGACTTTGTTGCAGAAGTAAAAAGTTATTTAAATAATAGTGCGCATTTGTCTGGTACAAACAGGGAAAGAAGTTTTGATACTCTCCCTAGTTCCACCAGGGACGTAACCGGAACTTTGTGGGTTCCATACCAACACTTTAAATGAGCCCCACCCCATGGCCTCTAGAGAAACACCTCTCTCTGCAGTGGTTGTTCATTTAGTGCCTCATAATTAGAGATGAGCGCCTGAAATTTTTCGGGTTTTGTGTTTTGGTTTTGGGTTCGGTTCCGCGGCCGTGTTTTGGGTTCGACCGCGTTTTGGCAAAACCTCGCCGAATTTTTTTTGTCGGATTCGGGTGTGTTTTGGATTCGGGTGTTTTTTAAAAAAAACACTAAAAAACAGCTTAAATCATAGAATTTGGGGGTCATTTTGATCCCATATTATTATTAACCTCAAAAACCATAATTTCCACTCATTTTCAGTCTATTCTGAATACCTCACACCTCACAATATTATTTTTAGTCCTAAAATTTGCACCAAGGTCGCTGGATGACTAAGCTAAGCGACACTAGTGGCCAACACAAACACCTGGCCCATCTAGGAGTGGCACTGCAGTGTCACGCAGGATGTCCCTTCCAAAAAACCCTCCCCAATCAGCACATGACGCAAAGAAAAAAAGAGGCGCAATGAGGTAGCTGACTGTGTGAGTAAGATAAGCGACCCTAGTGGCCGACACAAACACCGGGCCCATTTAGGAGTGGCACTGCAGTGTCACGCAGGATGTCCCTTCCAAAAAACCCTCCCCAATCAGCACATGACGCAAAGAAAAAAAGAGGCGCAATGAGGTAGCTGACTGTGTGAGTAAGATTAGCGACCCTAGTGGCCGACACAAACACCGGGCCCATTTAGGAGTGGCACTGCAGTGTCAAGCAGGATGTCCCTTCCAAAAAACCCTCCCCAATCAGCACATGACGCAAAGAAAAAAAGAGGCGCAATGAGGTAGCTGACTGTGTGAGTAAGATTAGTGACCCTAGTGGCCGACACAAACACCGGGCCCATTTAGGAGTGGCACTGCAGTGTCACGCAGGATGTCCCTTCCAAAAAACCCTCCCCAATCAGCACATGACGCAAAGAAAAAAAGAGGCGCAATGAGGTAGCTGACTGTGTGAGTAAGATTAGCGACCCTAGTGGCCGACACAAACACCGGGCCCATTTAGGAGTGGCACTGCAGTGTCACGCAGGATGTCCCTTCCAAAAAACCCTCCCCAATCAGCACATGACGCAAAGAAAAAAAGAGGCGCAATGAGGTAGCTGACTGTGTGAGTAAGATTAGCGACCCTAGTGGCCGACACAAACACCGGGCCCATTTAGGAGTGGCACTGCAGTGTCACGCAGGATGTCCCTTCCAAAAAACCCTCCCCAATCAGCACATGACGCAAAGAAAAAAAGAGGCGCAATGAGGTAGCTGACTGTGTGAGTAAGATTAGCGACCCTAGTGGCCGACACAAACACCGGGCCCATTTAGGAGTGGCACTGCAGTGTCACGCAGGATGTCCCTTCCAAAAAACCCTCCCCAAACAGCACATGACGCAAAGAAAAAGAAAAGAAAAAAGAGGTGCAAGATGGAATTGTCCTTGGGCCCTCCCACCCACCCTTATGTTGTATAAACAAAACAGGACATGCACACTTTAACCAACCCATCATTTCAGTGACAGGGTCTGCCACACGACTGTGACTGATATGACGGGTTGGTTTGGACCCCCCCCAAAAAAGAAGCAATTAATCTCTCCTTGCACAAACTGGCTCTACAGAGGCAAGATGTCCACCTCATCATCACCCTCCAATATATCACCGTGTACATCCCCCTCCTCACAGATTATCAATTCGTCCCCACTGGAATCCACCATCTCAGCTCCCTGTGTACTTTGTGGAGGCAATTGCTGCTGGTCAATGTCTCCGCGGAGGAATTGATTATAATTCATTTTAATGAACATCATCTTCTCCACATTTTCTGGATGTAACCTCATACGCCGATTGCTGACAAGGTGAGCGGCGGCACTAAACACTCTTTCGGAGTACACACTTGTGGGAGGGCAACTTAGGTAGAATAAAGCCAGTTTGTGCAATGGCCTCCAAATTGCCTCTTTTTCCTGCCAGTATAAGTATGGACTGTGTGACGTGCCTACTTGGATGCGGTCACTCATATTTCATCTTTCAATGGTGAGAGAATCATATGCAGTGACAGTAGACGACATGTCCGTAATCGTTGTCAGGTCCTTCAGTCCGGACCAGATGTCAGCATCAGCAGTCGCTCCAGACTGCCCTGCATCACCGCCAGCGGGTGGGCTCGGAATTCTGAGCCTTTTCCTCGCACCCCCAGTTGCGGGAGAATGTGAAGGAGGAGATGTTGACAGGTCTCGTTCCGCTTGACTTGACAATTTTCTCACCAGCAGGTCTTTCAACCCCAGCAGACTTGTGTCTGCCGGAAAGAGAGATCCAAGGTAGGCTTTAAATCTAGGATCGAGCACGGTGGCCAAAATGTAGTGCTCTGATTTCAACAGATTGACCACCCGTGAATCCTTGTTAAGCGAATTAAGGGCTCCATCCACAAGTCCCACATGCCTAGCGGAATCGCTCCGTGTTAGCTCCTCCTTCAATGTCTCCAGCTTCTTCTGCAAAAGCCTGATGAGGGGAATGACCTGACTCAGGCTGGCAGTGTCTGAACTGACTTCACGTGTGGCAAGTTCAAAGGGCATCAGAACCTTGCACAACGTTGAAATCATTCTCCACTGCGCTTGAGACAGGTGCATTCCACCTCCTATATCGTGCTCAATTGTATAGGCTTGAATGGCCTTTTGCTGCTCCTCCAACCTCTGAAGCATATAGAGGGTTGAATTCCACCTCGTTACCACTTCTTGCTTCAGATGATGGCAGGGCAGGTTCAGTAGTTTTTAGTGGTGCTCCAGTCTTCTGTACGTGGTGCCTGTACGCCGAAAGTGTCCCGCAATTTTTCTGGCCACCGACAGCATCTCTTGCACGCCCCTGTCGTTTTTTAAATAATTCTGCACCACCAAATTCAAGGTATGTGCAAAACATGGGACGTGCTGGAATTTGCCCATATTTAATGCACACACAATATTGCTGGCGTTGTCCGATGCCACAAATCCACAGGAGAGTCCAATTGGAGTAAGCCATTCCGCGATGATCTTCCTCAGTTGCCGTAAGAGGTTTTCAGCTGTGTGCGTATTCTGGAAACCGGTGATACAAAGCGTAGCCTGCCTAGGAAAGAGTTGGCGTTTGCGAGATGCTGCTACTGGTGCCGCCGCTGCTGTTCTTGCGGCGGGAGTCCATACATCTACCCAGTGGGCTGTCACAGTCATATAGTCCTGACCCTGCCCTGCTCCACTTGTCCACATGTCCGTGGTTAAGTGGACATTGGGTACAACTGCATTTTTTAGGACACTGGTGAGTCTTTTTCTGACGTCCGTGTACATTCTCTGTATCGCCTGCCTAGAGAAGTGGAACCTAGATGGTATTTGGTAACGGGGGCACACTGCCTCAATAAATTGTCTAGTTCCCTGTGAACTAACGGCGGATACCGGACGCACGTCTAACACCAACATAGTTGTCAAGGCCTCAGTTATCCGCTTTGCAGCAGGATGACTGCTGTGATATTTCATCTTCCTCGCAAAGGACTGTTGAACAGTCAATTGCTTACTGGAAGTAGTACAAGTGGGCTTACGACTTCCCCTCTGGGATGACCATCGACTCCCAGCAGCAACAACAGCAGCGCCAGCAGCAGTAGGCGTTACACGCAAGGATGCATTGGAGGAATCCCAGGCAGGAGAGGACTCGTCAGAATTGCCAGTGACATTGCCTGCAGGACTATTGGCATTCCTGGGGAAGGAGGAAATTGACACTGAGGGAGTTGGTGGGGTGGTTTGCGTGAGCTTGGTTACAAGAGGAAGGGATTTACTGGTCAGTGGACTGCTTCCGCTGTCACCCAAAGTTTTTGAACTTGTCACTGACTTATTATGAATGCGCTGCAGGTGACGTATAAGGGAGGATGTTCCGAGGTGGTTAACGTCCTTACCCCTACTTATTACAGCTTGACAAAGGGAACACACGGCTTGACACCTGTTGTCCGCATTTCTGTTGAAATAGTTCCACACCGAAGAGCTGATTTTTTTGGTATTTTCACCAGGCATGTCAACGGCCATATTCCTCCCACGGACAACAGGTGTCTCCCCGGGTGCCTGACTTAAACAAACCACCTCACCATCAGAATCCTCCTGGTCAATTTCCTCCCCAGCACCAGCAACACCCATATCCTCCTCATCCTGGTGTACTTCAACACTGACATCTTCAATCTGACTATCAGGAACTGGACTGCGGGTGCTCCTTCCAGCACTTGCAGGGGGCGTGCAAATGGTGGAAGGCGCATGCTCTTCACGTCCAGTGTTGGGAAGGTCAGGCATCGCAACCGACACAATTGGACTCTCCTTGTGGATTTGGGATTTCGAAGAACGCACAGTTCTTTGCGGTGCTACTGCTTTTGCCAGCTTGAGTCTTTTCATTTTTCTAGCGAGAGGCTGAGTGCCTCCATCCTCATGTGAAGCTGAACCACTAGCCATGAACATAGGCCAGGGCCTCAGCCGTTCCTTGCCACTCCGTGTGGTAAATGGCATATTGGCAAGTTTACGCTTCTCCTCCGACAATTTTATTTTAGGTTTTGGAGTCCTTTTTTTACTGATATTTGGTGTTTTGGATTTGACATGCTCTGTACTATGACATTGGGCATCGGCCTTGGCAGACGACGTTGCTGGCATTTCATCGTCTCGGCCATGACTAGTGGCAGCAGCTTCAGCACGAGGTGGAAGTGGATCTTGATCTTTCCCTAATTTTGGAACCTCAACATTTTTGTTCTCCATATTTTAATAGGCACAACTAAAAGGCACCTCAGGTAAACAATGGAGATGGATGGATACTAGTATACAATTATGGACGGACTGCCGAGTGCCGACACAGAGGTAGCTACAGCCGTGAACTACCGTACTGTGTCTGCTGCTAATATAGACTGGTTGATAAAGAGATGTCGTAGTATGTATGTATGAAGAAGAAAGAAAAAAAAACCACGGTTAGGTGGTATACTATTATGGACGGACTGCCGAGTGCCGACACAGAGGTAGCCACAGCCGTGAACTACCGTACTGTACTGTGTCTGCTGCTAATATAGACTGGTTGATAAAGAGATGTCGTAGTATGTATGTATGAAGAAGAAAGAAAAAAAAACCACGGGTAGGTGGTATACAATTATGGACGGACTGCCGAGTGCCGACACAGAGGTAGCCACAGCCGTGAACTACCGTACTGTACTGTGTCTGCTGCTAATATAGACTGGTTGATAAAGAGATGTCGTAGTATGTATGTATGAAGAAGAAAGAAAAAAAAACCACGGTTAGTTGGTATACAATTATGGACGGACTGCCGAGTGCCGACACAGAGGTAGCCACAGCCGTGAACTACCGTACTGTACTGTGTCTGCTGCTAATATAGACTGGTTGATAAAGAGATGTCGTAGTATGTATGTATGAAGAAGAAAGAAAAAAAACCCACGGTTAGGTGGTATACAATTATGGACGGACTGCCGAGTGCCGACACAGAGGTAGCCACAGCCGTGAACTACCGTACTGTACTGTGTCTGCTGCTAATATAGACTGGTTGATAAAGAGATGTCGTAGTATGTATGTATGAAGAAGAAAGAAAAAAAAACCACGGTTAGGTGGTATACAATTATGGACGGACTGCCGAGTGCCGACACAGAGGTAGCCACAGCCGTGAACTACCGTACTGTACTGTGTCTGCTGCTAATATAGACTGGTTGATAAAGAGATGTCGTAGTATGTATGTATAAAGAAGAAAGAAAAAAAAACCACGGTTAGGTGATATACAATTATGGACGGACTGCCGAGTGCCGACACAGAGGTAGCCACAGCCGTGAACTACCGTACTGTACTGTGTCTGCTGCTAATATAGACTGGTTGATAAAGAGATGTAGTAGTATGTATGTATAAAGAAGAAAGAAAAAAAAACCACGGGTAGGTGGTATACAATTATGGATGGACTGCCGAGTGCCGACACAGAGGTAGCTACAGCCGTGAACTACCGTACTGTGTCTGCTGCGACTGGATGATAAATAATGATATAAAAAATATATATATATCACTACTGCAGCCGGACAGGTATATATATTATATAATGACGGACCTGCTGGACACTGTCTGTCAGCAGAATGAGTTTTTTATAGAATAAAAAAAAAAACACCACACAAGTGAAGTCACACGACGAGTGTTTAACTTTTTCAGGCAATCACAATATAGTATACTACTAACTATACTGGTGGTCAGTGTGGTCAGGTCACTGGTCAGTCACACTGGCAGTGGCACTCCTGCAGCAAAAGTGTGCACTGTTTAATTTTAATATAATATGTACTCCTGGCTCCTGCTATAACCTATAACTGGCACTGCAGTGCTCCCCAGTCTCCCCCACAATTATAACTTTAAGCTGTGTGAGCTGAGCACAGTCAGATATATAATATATATACATAGATGATGCAGCACACTGGGCTGAGCAGTGCACACAGATATGGTATGTGACTGTCTTGTACTCCTGGCTCCTGCTATAACCTATAACTGGCACTGCAGTGCTCCCCAGTCTCCCCCACAATTATAAGCTGTGTGAGCTGAGCACAGTCAGATATATAATATATACATAGATGATGCAGGCATGCAGCACACTGGGCTGAGCAGTGCACACAGATATGGTATGTGACTGAGTCACTGTGTGTACCGTTTTTTTCAGGCAGAGAACGGATATATTAAATAAAACAACTGCACTGCTGGTGGTCACTGTGGTCAGTCACTAAACTCTGCACTCTCTTCTACAGTATCAGCCTCAGGTCAATCTCTCTCTCTCTCTCCTAATCTAAATGGAGAGGACGCCAGCCACGTCCTCTCCCTATCAATCTCAATGCACGTGTGAAAATGGCGGCGACGCGCGGCTCCTTATATAGAATCCGAGTCTCGCGAGAATCCGACAGCGTCATGATGACGTTCGGGCGCGCTCGGGTTAACCGAGCAAGGCGGGAAGATCCGAGTCGCTCGGACCCGTGAAAAAAAACATGAAGTTCGTGCGGGTTCGGATTCAGAGAAACCGAACCCGCTCATCTCTACTCATAATATTGCCTTTTGTAGTTAATGTTATGCCCCATACACTAATAGTGCCCTAGTTCATTTTATGCACAATAGTATTGCATTAGATCATATTACACCACACAGTGCACCAGTTCATATTCAGTAATTCCAATTGAATTCCCCCTTCCCCCCCTAGTTTACATGTCACATTGTATCGCTAGTAAATTATACCAGGAACGGGACAGGATCAACAAGCTCCTATCTGAGCTGGATACTTCCTAATGCTGGACATTCCATTTTGAGTGGAGATATTCTCAATATCGGCACAATGTCCCTTTCTGGGACATTGTCTAAAAGTCTAAATCTAAATTCCTGCCCCCCAGCTTCACAAAGGCTGTAAACAAGGAGAAGCCTACATACCAATGGCATCCCTTGCATCCACTATAGTTATGCCCATGCGTTCCACAGCAGCTCCCATTAAAATGTATGGGGTCTGCACGGACTATATGGATGACAGAAATGACAGAGAAATCATTGCTTTTACTGCACTTACCAAACATACATACTGTATGGAGTAAACATAAACATTGCTTTGTCCAGCTAAAATGCTGGAGAGAATCAATGATTGAGTTTAGTAAACTGACCCCTTGGTGAATAGGCTCAGATTTGTCAGAGATATGGAGAGGCACATTACTGTGAACATTTGCAAGATTCTACGCATTATTATTTGCAACTGTTTGCTAATGCCAGAGGTAAGTACCCAGGGCCTAATTCAGATCTGATCGCAGCAGCAAATTTGATAGCTAATGGGCAAAACAATGTGCACTCCAGGGGGGCAGATATAACATGTGCAGAGAGAGTTAGATTTGGGTGGGTTATATTGTTTCTGTGCAGGGTAAATACTGGCTGCTTTATTTTTACACTGCAATTTAGATTTCAGTTTGAACACACCCCACCCAAATCTAAAGGGGGGAGCACTCCTAGAGATGTGTGCTGAGCTATCTATCACAGACCGCTCAGCACACATCTCTCCCCCCACTCAGCACTCAGCGCGATGTGTGCTGAGCGAGGGGAGGGCTGCTTACTTCACACAGTGCTGAAGTGAGCGACCTTCAATCTAGCACCGGCGATAGCAATGCGCAGAGCCGCACATCGCTATCGCTTGGGGGCATACACACGAGAGATCCATGCTTAATTTCGAAGCAATCCAGTCAGATTGCTTAGATTTTAAGCACGGATCTCCCATCGCACTGGCAAACGCAAGGAGATTGACATGAAGAAGGCATTTGTGGGTAGCAACTGACCGTTTTTGAGGAGTGTCCGGAAAAACGCAGGAGGGACCAGGCATTTAGAGGGAGGATTCCTGACATCAGCTCCGGCCCCGATCATCGCAGCGGCTGAGTAAGTCCTGGGCTGTGCAGAGACTGCACAAACAGAAGCTCTCCTGCACATGCGATTGCACCCCCACAGCGACTTCTCCCTCCCCCTGTAGGTGGAGACTACCTGATCGCAGGGATACAAAAAACGCACCATAGTGATCAGGTCTGAATTAGCCTCATGGTTTTGCCCATTAGCTAACAAATTTGCTGCTGCGATCAGATCTGAATTTGGCCCCTGTTACAGGTTTTTATTTAGAATTCTAAGCATATGGAAAGGGTTAAATATAATCCCTCTGTTCTGGTAACCAATAAGGACTGATAAGCTGGTATAAATAAAGACCGTAATCACCTTTAGACATACCTCTGAAGAAACCGCCCATTGTGGAGGCGGAGAAACGCGTCAGGTGACTTGTTACAACTGTGGAACGCAGGTGGACCGCAACCGGAAGCCGGAAGCACCGTAACCGGAAGCCGCGAACTGCGACACCGTAGCGTCCCCTGCCACCCAGGACTTATACATACGGCTCCCTGTCTCCGTTCCTGCTAAAGCTAAATGCAAGCCTGAAGGACATTGTACCACACACAGCAGGCTTAGCCTTAAGAGAACCACCGCAGTGCGGCCAGCCACACGGAGGGAGACAGCTGTGGGACGGGCATACCCCAAATCCAGTTATACCATTTGGTGAAGTATACACAGGCGTTGTCCATCTTTGGCCTTTCTTTCCCGCAAAGTGCACTTAAGCCTGTACAAGCATTAAACTCTCATCATTAATTACAGCTGTTATATGCATGCAAAAGAACTAACAACTTAAATCAGGGATAGTGCCCTAACATTTATAAAGTCCTGGGACCCAGGACACAGTTAATATTACTAACTTTTTAATATTCTTATACCACTGTTGTAACTTGTTTTATATTATTTTTTTGGTGTATAGATATTGCCTATGGCATTCTAAGCCATATATATGTTGATTTGCTCTAAAAAATCTTTTTACCAATAAATGCTATTGAATTTTTACAAAACCAGCAGCCGTTGTACTAAGATTTCCCTTGAGCGCCCACATTATTATTTTTCTTCTTTGTATCAGTTAGGTGGATATCCAGGTCCACCATTGTGGGCAGCTAGTAGGGCGATCCTTATACAATAGTAATTTTACTATAATAATTATTTTTAATATTTTTACATTTTGTAATAATCTTTTGTTACACTAATCAGCGCCCACTTTTTGTCCTTGGGATTCTTTCCATTGACTACCCCCTTTTTTTCTCTTTTTTTCTCTATTGAGGTCTGGTAGTGAGGCTGCTTGTTTTGCAAAATGACCACACTGAGATGTTTAGCAGAGAGGCTCGAAAGGAGACAAAGGTACTCCCATGAGCCAGTGAAGGAACAAATAAACATCCCAACCAGTGCAAACAATGACATGCACAAATTGTTTAATAAATTAGAAACATTGTGCATGGCAGAAACACGTCGTTGGTGGGACCAATCAACGTTACAAAGGTACATAGATAACAAATATATTCCGAGGGGACTCCGTTTATTCAAATCGGCATCATTTAAGGACGATATAGAATTTCTGTCTAGTTGGAATTCTATACTTGATGACTGTTCGTTTAAACTTATGGAGCATCTCATCAAGTATAGGAGTGCAAAGGTTAAAACTATTCAGACTGAAATAGAGCATATACAAGAGCAATTAAAACCCTATGAGACCAATATAGAGTTCTCAGAAAGAGATCAGAAAGTAAACAAAAAGATTGAGGAGTATGAGCAATCAGTAATATCGACTAATACAAAAAAGTTAGAACGAGACAGAGGGGACTATGAAACCGATACAGTCAGATCTTATAACAGGAGACGTGACTATTCTAGATCAGTCACAAGGAATCCCAATAGGGACAATAGTAGACAACATCATGGTAATGGGGGAGAGAGGTCTAGGAGCATGGTGGGGAGGTGGAGAACATACAGGAATAGAACTCTTTCCAACAGAAATAGTCCCAGGAGGGATCCACGGGGAATGGTATTAGAGAATAAATATGAGTGTCTTAATAGAGACCAATACTCTCCTGCCTCTATAGCTAGGGGAGGAGCTAAACCCAAAAAAACCCCACAAGGTCAGGAGAGTACTCGAGAAAAAGAACAGACACATTTTTTAGAACAAAGTCCACACGAACTGAATCAACCCAACAGACTCAACATGAATTACACCAAAAGAGGAAGAGAAAGAGACACAGAGGACGTAGGGGAGGAACACAGAAAAGGAAAAACCCAAAACAATATTAAATACTAAAAACATATTTAATTTGTCCTCTAGGGAACTGACTGATTCAGAAAAAAACCCTACTTAGTAAGGGTCTTAAATACGCACCTGCAAAAAAACCAAATCTTTTTAATTTATTTGAGGATCTGAATAGATTCACAAGAAATCTTAGTAGAAAACGGTATTTTGCATTCAAGAAATTAAAAGCCAAAAAGGATAATGAAAATGTGTTACCTATTATTCTGGATGAATCAGACAGGGAAACAATTGAGACCCTTGAAGATCTCCTACTGGAAAACTCTCGGGAGGCATGCACTCCAGCGAAGATTTATTCCATAGATGAACTTCAAAAAGAGAAAGATAGGAGACTCTTTAAAAAGAAGTCCGATTTTTACCCCCTTCAATACAGAGGTCCATACATAGTGGGGTTCTATAACACCACAATGGAAGACTTCAGAAAAATGTGCCTTTCTGCAGAGCGAAATCAACTAAAAGATAACTTGAAAGCTGATGAGAGAAGGGCTTTGAAAACTTTAATGTCAGATAGTAACTTAACTATCAAAATGGCGGATAAAGGAGGTGGTGTGGTGTTGCAAGACACAACAGAATACATGAAAGAGGCCAATAGACAGTTAACCAATACATGCTTTTATGCGGTATTACCCAGCAATCCTACAGCACTCTTTCAAAAAGAACTTGAAGTGCTGTTGGACGAAGCCCTGGACAGGGGCGCAATATCCAAAGATACATATCAATTTCTTTTTCCTACTCACCCAATTACACCAGTATATTATCATTTACCTAAAATCCATAAAACCCTCACTTCACCTCCCGGGCGCCCTATCATTTCAGGTATTGGGTCTATTACTTCCAATCTGTCACACTTCGTGGATGCTCACCTACAAGGTCACGTAACACAACTTAAATCTTACATTAGAGACACAACACAATTTCTGAATATGCTTAAAAATATTAGATGGAAGAGCACATATCAATTCCTCACATTTGACGTGGAGTCTTTGTACTCAAACATCCCACACAATAAAGGGATCAAAATTATTTCCAATGTGCTTGGCAGAGATTTAACCATCTCTGAACATCTCAGAACCTTCTTGGTGGCATCCATTAAGTTCATTCTAGAGCACAACTATTTCACGTTTGCACAACACAATTTTTTTTACAGTCACGGGGGACGGCCATGGGGACCAGGTTCGCCCCGAGTTACGCCAACCTATACATGGGTGCGCTCGAACAGGAGCTCATCTGGGGGGCGGACCTCGGGGCGCACCTGGTCCTTTATGGCCGTTATATAGATGATTTATTTTTCATTTGGGATGGGGACGATAGCACCTTCATCACACATTTAAACAGCAATAATTATGGACTTAAATTCACTCATACTTCTCACCCTCACTCTATAATTTTTTTGGATATTGCGCTCCTGTCTACAGATAACTGCATACATACAGAGACCTACTTTAAATCCGTTGACACAAATGGCTTCCTCATGTATAGTAGCAGTCATCTTAAAGCATGGCGTAATAATATACCCAAAAGTCAGTTCCTAAGGCTTAAAAGGAATTGTTCTAGAGAAGAGACATACAAAGAACAAGCACTTAAACTGTACTTGGCTTTTCAGGAGCAGGGTTATCCTGATCACATCTTGCGAAATGCTCTATATGAGGTGGATCGTAGAAACAGAACTACCTTATTAGAGGACAAAAAGGCTGTGAAATGTTCAAGGGGAAATAACACCTTAAGTGATAATTGTGTATTTATTACGCAATATAATACACACGCCACACAAATAAGAAAAATTATTTCCAAAAACACCCAATTACTGAAAATTGATCCCCTATTGGAATCGGAAATAGGCAACCGGATTAAAGTAGTGTATAAAAGATCAGATACACTAAAATCCAAATTAGCACCTAGTATGTTTAGGACTAACAGGAATTCAAACAGGGGTAAAAAGATGACCAATATTGAGAACAGCCCTACCAGGGAGTCGAGTATAAATACCAATCTAACGAAAGTTTTCTCCTCTGACTGGCTAGGGATTAAACCTAGTGGATTTTTTAGGTGCGCCTCTTCCAGATGTATAACGTGCAAGAATATAGATCATAGAAAAAAGTCCTTTAGGTCTAGAACCACAGGTGAAGAATTTACCATAACACAATTTTTGAACTGCAATTCCACCTATGTCGTGTATTTGATTGAATGTGGATGTGGCACCCAGTATATCGGACGTACTATAAGGAAGCTTAAAGTGCGGTTCTTGGAACAAAGAAGAAATATTATAAAAAAGTGTCCCCTCCACAGTCTCTCCAGACATACGAGTATGTGTGAACATGGTGCCATAGCCAATATTCGGATCACAGCTTTAGAACAAGTAAGAATTACTGACAGAGGTGGAGACCGCTTTACATTGTTGTGTAGAAGAGAAGCCTTCTGGATCTTCCGTCTAAGGACGTTAGAACCATTGGGCCTTAACGAAAATATCGAGTTGAATAACATTTAGTGCGTTTCTCTATACGAGAGTGTTTTTTCTTTTGAACATGCTGATTATATACTTTGGGTTTTTTTTTCCTGTGCTCTCCCCCCCTTTACCTTCTTTCTCTGTACATCCATGCTCATAATGTGGTCGTCCTCTATCCCTTTCCAATAACCTTGATGGTGTTGGTGAGGGAGAGAGGTTGATTAATATTAATACATTTTAACTGTATAACTCATAACAACTTTTGTTGTGTTTGGGGTACCTTTCACCAAAGATCTCTATCGACATTAAAACGGTTGTTTGTCATAATTACCTACTTAGGTTGATTTTCATTTATAATCTATTATTTATATATTTTAGGGACAGAGTATCTATGTTAGATGTTCTCTCTCTCCCCGCTTTGCTCCTCTCCTCTTTCTCCTATATGTTTATTAAACCAAAGGGTATGTGTTCATTGATATCAAATGGCTGTCATTTTTGTAAGGGCAGGCTACTATATAAGATTTAGTTTCAGAATGAAAATACTTCCTCCCTTCTTGTCTCTTTTAACTAATTATCAACAATTGATGCTACAAATGCATAATAATTAGTTGTTTCCAAAAATTAAAAGAAAAAAGTATTAGAGATATAGGCAGTATATAAGTATTGCAATCTGCCCTATATACCAAAACAAATAAATAAACAGAAAATAAATACAAAATTTATAAAATTTATCTCTAAGCCGTTATTATGTGTATCTAATATTGATTATTGTCTTTGCTTCTACTTTGAATTATATCTTTTGTATGATACATTGTATAGTAATGAATAACATCTCAGTGTGGTCCAATAGGTATTTACTGAATATGTAGATATAGCTATATGTTTAAAAGTGTCTTTTAATTGAATATTTAAATACAAATGATAATATTAACAAAACTAATTCCTGTTGATATACTGCTGGTTTTTATTTAGAATTCTAAGCATATGGAAAGGGTTAAATATAATCCCTCTGTTCTGGTAACCAATAAGGACTGATAAGCTGGTATAAATAAAGACCGTAATCACCTTTAGACATACCTCTGAAGAAACCGCCCATTGTGGAGGCGGAGAAACGCGTCAGTGACTTGTTACGACTGTGGAACGCAGGTGGACCGCAACCGGAAGCCGGAAGCACCGTAACCGGAAGCCGCAAACTGCGGCACCGTAGCGTCCCCTGCCACCCAGGACTTATACATACGGCTCCCTGTCTCCGTTCCTGCTAAAGCTAAGTGCAAGCCTGAAGGACATTGTACCACACACAGCAGGCTTAGCCTTAAGAGAACCGCCGCAGTGCGGCCAGCCACACGGAGGGAGACAGCTGCGGGACGGGCATACCCCAAATCCAGTTATACCATTTGGTGAAGTATACACAGGCGTTGTCCATCTTTGGCCTTTCTTTCCCGCAAAGTGCACTTAAGCCTGTACAAGCATTAAACTCTCATCATTAATTACAGCTGTTATATGCATGCAAAAGAACTAACAACTTAAATCAGGGATAGTGCCCTAACATTTATAAAGTCCTGGGACCCAGGACACAGTTAATATTACTAACTTTTTAATATTCTTATACCACTGTTGTAACTTGTTTTATATTATTTTTTTGGTGTATAGATATTGCCTATGGCATTCTAAGCCATATATATGTTGATTTGCTCTAAAAAATCTTTTTACCAATAAATGCTATTGAATTTTTACAAAACCAGCAGCCGTTGTACTAAGATTTCCCTTGAGCGCCCACATTATTATTTTTCTTCTTTGTATCAGTTAGGTGGATATCCAGGTCCACCATTGTGGGCAGCTAGTAGGGCGATCCTTATACAATAGTAATTTTACTATAATAATTCTTTTTAATATTTTTACATTTTGTAATAATCTTTTGTTACACTAATCAGCGCCCACTTTTTGTCCTTGGGATTCTTTCCATTGACTACCCCCTTTTTTTCCCGTTACAGAACTGAGCTGTTAGTGTCGGAATCCTTCGGAAAGAGATCCCTGTGCAGTAGAAGGGCATCCACAATGAAAGAAGTGCAAGTTTACTCCAAATATGACATTAATGTTGCAGTTAAAAGAAAAATGATTCTAATTATGATCAGTAATTAATTCTGGTAAACTCCATGAATTGTGATGAAAATATAAACGAGTATATAAGCTCTTCAAATATAGCGTTTGCTAATATTTTCCTTTTCTATTTATAAACATGCACATTAATATGAATAAAACAACTGTGAGATTGCAATGCTGAGGCACAAATGCCCTCCTTTTGTTATATAGGTTGAGTATCCCATATCCAAATATTCCGAAATACGGAATATTCCGAAATACGGACTTTTTTGAGTGAGACTGAGATAGTGAAACCTTTGTTTTTTGATGGCTCACTGTAAACAAACTTTGTTTAATACACAAAGTTATTAAAAATATTGTATTAAATGACCTTCAGGCTGTGTGTATAAGGTGTATATGAAACATAAATGAATTGTGTGAATGTAGACACACTTTGTGTAATGCACAAAGTTATAAAAAATATTGGCTAAAATTACCTTCAGGCTGTGTGTATAAGGTGTATATGTAACATAAATGAATTCTGTGCTTAGATTTAGGTCCCACCATGATATCTCATTATAGTATGCAGTTATTCCAAAATACAGAAAAATCCGATATCCAAAATACCTCTGGTCCCAAGCATTTTGGATAAGGGATACTCAACCTGTATACATGGCAGAGAAAGACTGTTTTTAAAGTATTTCACAGGTATTTGTCTCTATCAGTCAACATTTCAGTGTGAAATTGGGAAAGGAATGCCATTTTCTTTGTGTAAATTGTACTGGAAGGAGAAATGGTTTGGTCACAATGAATTTAAATTTTGACACAAATCCTCATAGAACTTACAAAGAAAAATTACAACTGTTTGTCCACCACTTCCCCCATCTTATATGCTGACGACCATTGCTTCACAGAAGCTCAGCCTGGTAATGCTTGTTAAACCCCCTATCAGCTGATGATTGCCCTCTGTTTTCAAATATATAACACCAAAACTTAAAATACTTTATAAAATAAAGACATGGAGACATAAATTTTGGCAGAAATTGTCAGCTATTTATTTAAATGAACTAATGCAATCTAATGACTGCATGAGATAATAAAATTTAAAGTATGGTGGCACGAAAGAACGACTAAAACCAACTTAACCCCCGACCAAATCAAACCATCTAAAACACCAAAGGTATCCACTCAACCTTCTTCTTGACTACCCCCCGTAAAGGTGGTGAGGCTGCCCCCGTAAAGGTGGTCTAGCAGATGTATACCAGTCAACGAAGGCGAGCGCACCTAAAAATCAACCACCAATCTAACTCCAATCAATTTCCTAACCAACAACAGGTAACTTGCCGTTCTTTCCCGCCACGAAAAGTTCCACTAACTGAAAAACCGTAACCCAAAAACACCATAGCCGACGAAAAACCCCCACTACCAGAACCGCCCCTTAGGGAGGAAGGGTGGGAAGACTAAAACAAAAGAGGCTGACCCAGCCCCCTCACCAGACTAATCATACCACTAGCCCACCCCTATACTCTATTCCTATAGGACCCTATAACTTCCGCCCCTAAAGCTCAACAACAGGCCTGCCCCCAGCCTATGGGGTTTAACCCACTCCTTTCCTATACAGTCAATTTGTTTCCTTAAACCCCCTATCGGCTGATGATTGCCCTGTGTTTTCAAATATATAACACCAAAACTTAAAATACTTTATAAAATAAAGACACGGAGACATAAATTTTGGCAGAAATTGTCAGCTATTTATTTAAATGAACTAATGCAATCTAATGACTGCATGAGATAATAAAATTTAAAGTATGGTGGCACGAAAGAACGGCTAAAACCAACTTAACCCCCGACCAAATCAAACCATCTAAAACACCAAAGGTATCCACTCAACCTTCTTCTTGACTACCCCCCGTAAAGGTGGTGAGGCTGCTCCCGTAAAGGTGGTCTAGCAGATGTATACCAGTCAACGAAGGTGAGAGCACCTAAAAATCAACCACCAATCTAACTCCAATCAATTTCCTAACCAACAACAGGTAACTTGCCGTTCTTTCCCGCCAACAGCGAGGTTCTGACTACAGAAACACGCTCCGCCACCATACCCCTAACCTAAAGAACCCACATTTGAAAGCAGATCCTCAATAAACAAATGCAATCCCTCTCTAGCTAAGTGAACGCCATCTGGCCTAAACAAGTGGCAAGAACGAAATTTGATCCTTTGGTGCCAAACCACAGCACCTCCTTTCGCTAAAACTTATTTAGCCACCGCTGAATTCACTTTCTTCCTGGCTCCATCAATTGCTCTACAATCAAACACTCCTCGCTAACATAAATGGGGCACCATACAAGACCACACCACTCTACAACCCGGCCAAGCCATCATAATATCCTCCAAATCGCGCACCATCAACAACCGTAGATCCACCGCTTTTCCTTTTCCCAAATCATTTCCACCTAAGTGAATCACCAAAATCCTAGGCAAACCAAACCGACTAGCCTGTTCAAGAAGTTTGGCCTTCAACTCCCGCCAAAGCATACCCGTCACTCCTATCCACCTCACATCTGCCGACATTGGAAACCGTGGCGCCCCGTCTGAGGCCATTAGCCTAGCCGCCCAAAAAATATATGAGTGACCAATCACCCAAATGCCAAACCTATCATTCCGCAAACCTACAAGGAGGGAAAAGGCAAAAAAGATAAATTTCGTTTAAACCCACCAAAGAACTGAAAGTTGTGAATTAACTGTTCAAATACTGAGGATCTGCCAAAAAGAAAATTCTGTAAGGAATTCAATTTCATGTGAAACAAGCTTCAGGCCAATCGAAGCAACATAAAGATACAGAAGGATAAATCAAAATAATAAAAGGAGGGAAGGGAGGGGAAGGGAAGGGGGGGGGTGCATTAGGGAAGGAAAAAAAAGGGGGGGAGGGGGGTTAGGCTCACACAGAATAACTCGGCTGGAGGTGAAACTTAAAAACCTGCTGAGGGACTTAGAATTAGAATCCAATTAGCCGAATTAAATATTAAGAAGCCAAATTCAGTCCGTCAGTTCAGGCAAAAAATTGTAAAAGAACTCCAGACCCTCACTGCCAACAGTGACGAGTAGCTAGCCATCCGAGTAGGGAGGACAGGGGAGACACACAAGACTGAAATGACAGAAACACAACTGAACAACCGAACTGTTAGTAAAACAAACAACAAACGTATTCAGAAAACGGCCGAATGTAACGCTTATAACTAGCCGACTTCCATCGGCCCAAAGCCTTAATTTCGGCGACCGAAAACCCTGCTGATGCCGCGGAGGTGGCGGCTCCGATCCTAAATGAGTGCGAACCGAAATCATGAGTGGAAAGGCCCAAACCGGACAGGCAGCGCCTAAGCATCCAATTAAATTGATACCTAGTCAAAGGCAAACCATCATAATGTAGAAGCCAAGAACCCTCTACTGAAGGTCTCACCTCCACATAACGATTAGCCAATGTCACCGGACAACACCTCCCATCAACCGCTGGCGCTAAAGTGACCCATCGGCCCTTACCTAACTGATCTGTTTTAGAACGGCGCAGTCTGCACAGCAAAGACCCATCCCCCACTACCACATCGGAACGCAGCATAATAGAATCCGTCCGTTTGGAAGCCGCGACCAATTCAGACAACCTAAATGCCCCATGAAACGCCATGGAAAATGCCAATTCAAACAGGAGTGCTTCAAAACTCGAGGCCGCCACCTCTGCAACTACCCCAATAAGTGAAGCAAGAAGGGACGCATCAATAGGGCGCCTTCTATCAGGCAGAGTCGGCTCTGAACGCGCCCACCCCTTGATAGCCTTCGTTAAAAGGAAACTCTTTGTAAAATCTGGCAAACCCTTTAACTTTGAGAAAAAGGATATCCCTGCAAGGTACCGAGATACTACTGATCTCGATCTCCCTGTTACGAAGAGTTGCCAGACAAAAGCAAGCAGCAACCGTCGACCCCTCTTACCTCTAGGCCCTTGGTCACGGGAAAAATATTCCCACTCCTTCCAGGCCTGACGGTACACCTTGAGAGTGCCTGGGGCAAGAGATAGCTCAGCTAGCCCCTCCAGTCCGCCTCGATGACCTGCCAAACATAAGAGGGGCAGGGCACACCAACCGCATCAGCCTCTGGGGCTAATAATCAGAATTTATCCCACTGCCCTCTTGATAACGCGTCCGCAACGCCATTCTCAACCCCAGGAACATGCTGAGCCCGAAACAAAACGTTGAAACGCATGCATGTCAGCACTAGCTGTGACAACACACGCAGAACACGCAGCGCCTTAGCTCTCTGATTGTTGACAGCGTGTACGACTCCCAGATTGTCGCAACGGAAGAGAATACTGCGATTGCTAAGCCGCTCACCCCAAATCTCCAAGGCGACCATAATGGGAAAAAGTTCCAGCAATAGAAGGTCATTCGTCAGACCCCTCTGTGACCAACCCGCAGGCCAAGGCGCAACGCACCAAGAACCACGCAAAAAACAGCCAAAACCTGCTGAACCTGCCGCATCAGTGGAGAGTTGCAACTCGGTGTTGTCCACGACCGGGGCGATCTAAATCCGTACACCATTAAAATCCGCCAAAAACGAAGCCCAAACTGAAAGGTCTCTCATAATTTCGGAAGATAAGCGAATAAAATGATGCGGCCTGGAAACCCCAGCCGTGGACCGCTCCAGCTTACGGCAAAAAACCCTGCCCATGGGAATAACCCTACAGGCAAAGTTCAAAAGATTCAAAAGAGATTGGGCCTGCCGTAAAGTAACCTTACGACGCCCCACACACTGTCGAATCGACTCCCGCAGCTTCTCGACCTTGTCCCGAGGAAGTCGGCAAGCGCCTGCAGCGGTATCAATTTCTATACCCAGGAATGACAAACACGAGGTAGGCCCCTCTGTTTTGTTCTCCGCCACAGGTACCCCAAAATGCCTAAATAGTGCTCGTAAGGAGAACAAAAGCTCACTACACCGCAAAGAATCCGCGGACCCCACACACAGGAAATCATCAAGATAATGTGCTATCCCACGACCCCCGCAAGAAAACTCCACGCACCAATGCAAAAATGTACTAAATTTCTCAAAAAACGCGCAAGAAATAGAACACCCCATAGGCAAGCACTTGTCCACGAAGTATTCCCCATTGATGCGTAAACCCATGAATCTGAATGACTCCGGGTGTAGCGGAAGTAAATGGAAGGCCGACTCAACATCAATCTTAGCCATGAGGGCCCCGGGGCCACATGCCCGTACCATACCCAGAGCATCATCAAAAGACTGATAAACCACCGAACAATACTCCGGAGGAATAGCATCGTTAACTGATGACCTGGATGGATAAGACAAATGCTGAATGAGCCGAAACCTCCCTGGAGCTTTCTTGGTAACAACCCCCACTGGGGAAATTATTAAGTTCTCCACCGGCGGCTGCGCAAAGGGGCCCGCCATTCTTTCTAGCTGCACTTCCAAGTCGACCTTAGCCCGAAGAACTAAAGAAAACTCCCGAGCCGATTGCAGGTTCCTGGGAGCCCGAACAACAACATCGCCCTCAACCGGCAAACGAAAACCAAACTTAAATCCGCAAAAAAGAAAATCAGCGTCTACCCTATTTGGTTGCCACCCCAACCATTTGGACATGGCCTCCAATCGTATTGGGGTGGGCGCCCTAGTTAATGGCGGCCCCATCGGCTGCCTTAATGGCAGCGCCGCCGGCTGCCTTGGCCCCATGTGGGCCGAATCGAAAACAATTGGTGGCGGGGTGAAAACCGTTGCATCGCAAACAAAGGTGTCGAAAATGACACCGCTGCCCCATAGTGCAGGTAGAATTATTAAAAGCAAAGCATTTTCCTTTCGATGGAACATGCCATGCTGAACGTCCGGATACCCCAAAACGCAGCGCAGTGGAAGGCTCCGTGCCCGCGCGCGCCGCAGAAACCCCCGCCGGCTGAGCGTCTGTCCCGCCCTTAGCAGCCTGCTTCGCATCCTGCGACCTCGTAACGTGAAGCCAAACCTCCACATCCTTGCATCCAAAGTCAATGACATGGAGGCAATCATGCTTCTGTCTAAACTCCTTGTCGTACGCCCTCCACGCAGTTTCTCTCGACTGACGGTGCATGTCGTGAACCAGGTGTATGTACCTGATCACGTTCATGTGTTCCTCCGGCCGATCCTCCAAGTAGCACGCCGCGAACACGCAAAACCCCGCCAACCAATTGTTGAAAGATCTAAAAGCCTCAACTCCTATGCCGCCTTTCGCTTGCGCCTCCTTAAACTCCTTCTTAGAATCCTCCGTCAGTGTGAAAACATCAACGTACTCCCCTTGCTGAATTTGTTTTCTACAACTCTCGCGGAGCCCTCGCAAGACTGCAGTGTAGTCGCAATGAACTACGCCCGGCAAATTGCAACGCTTTCTGGCCCTACGCACGCTACCAGAAACCTTACGCCTTTTGCCCCGCCTATCTCGCATTCGCGCCTCCCGCCGCGCATATTTATGAGCTCTCCTCTTTTCCTTCGCCGCGCTACTAACCGCCGATCACACAGAAGAGGATGAAGAGGAAGAAGAACTGCCATACCCCCTGTATGAAGAGGAAGATGCACTCCCTCAACTCACGTCAGAATCCTCCTCCAACTCACCTGACATCCAGGACACAGACGGCGATGCCTCCCCTTCAACTAGGCTGTCATCGAGGTCCTCCCCTTCTGCCGAGTCTGAAAAAGATGGAAGAGCCACCCCAGAGGCTGCAGTCCCACTGGCGGAATTTGCAGACAACAAAATCCCCCTGGGGTCCCTAACACCTTCGGCCACCGTATTGCCTCCTATTAAAGCTGCGGCTGCTCCTAAATTGCGGCAAGCTTCTAAAAACTGCGCCATGGTGGGGCCGGAAGCGCCAGGTAAAGTAACGCGATCCACCGCCGCAGGCAACGCATGACCACTCCCCGGGGACCCGGCCGACATAAAGGGCGCCAACGCAGCGGCCATAACAGACACCGCCAATAAAACGGCAGAGGGGTCAAACGCCTCAGCCGCACCTACTGCAGCCCCTGCATTCACTCCTTCTCCCTGCTCAGCAGCTGCCACAGTACCTCTGTCCCCAGCACGCTGCCCTGCCTGCCTCCTAACAGATCTGGAGCCTACTGCAACCTGATCCCTCGCTCCCCCTCCTGCTCTCCCCCCTGATGCAGCTTGCCTAGGCACCACCCCTCCTCTAGCTGAGACTAGCAAATGGCCACCACCCCTTGATGTCACAGCCCTCTGACCCCCACTGGCTGCCTGGGAGCTACTCCAGCCAGAATGTGGAGAGCTCCCAGGCAAACTCCCTGTATCACTGGCTGCCCGGTGCGCGTGCGCGCGTCCCCGTGAAGCCATATCACCGGGGGACCGGTGGCTACCGTGCCTCCGCCCGGCACCACTCGTCCCCGCAGTCAGGGATGCCTCTGCACCCCTCACGGAGCCAGCCCCTTCCATTCTATTGCTCCTTGCGCGTTCAGACGCACGCACCCACCCCCTTGTGGCCGGAGAGGGAGTCCCGCCAACGGGCTTCCCAGCTACACTCCCTCGCCGGCCGCGCACAGTATGCTCCTCCGCTCCCGGCCCTCTACCCGCCGCTGCCCCGGACTGATCATCCGGCGCCCGCGGGAGCAGAGGGGGAGACACGCTGCCACGAACCGCTGTGTGCCCCCGTACATGGGCACGCGCAGCACAAGCGCTCACACGCTGTGAGCCCCGGCCAGAGGGGGATCCCAATCAAGTACCCGCTGCATCCAGGTAACGGGCAGGGATCCGGGGCAGGCGCTGCGGATGAGGCATGGTGGCCAAAGGCAGATGTAAACAACACAGGGGGTTGTCAGTGTAATTTTAAAATAAAGTTGATTTAAATATGATCAATTGGTGGATTAACAGTTGAAGCTGTGAGCAGAGGCTGAGTCGGCCATTTCTCTCCAGAGCAGGGTAGAGTCAGAGGCAGATCCGGGGCATGGCTGTTGCGAGGAGAGGCGGACCTGTGTGCACCTGCTGGGTTAGAAGCCGGATTCCCCTCAGCTGTGATAGGAGGAGGGAGCAACAGGTAGTGAAAAGGCTTCTGGCTGAGTGGACAAATACAGAGCTGTATTTGCTACAGATTTGTGAGGTAACTTTGTTGGCAGTAATCACCCATACTATGCAGCTGCTATACACAGAAGGACAGTCACTCACCCAGCCAGCACGTATGTAAAATAACTTGAAGGAAGAGGACTTCATCAGTTGTAACCTTAAGCAGTTATCAGCTAGGCCAGATACAGCCTTTTGCCCAGTAGACAGAAGCCACAGTTAAATTGTGACTGAAAGGATGGCTGCAGCCTAAGTGCTACCATTAAAGTGATGTCCATGTACCTGTTCCAGCTATTATAAGTGTAATATTCTACAACAAGTCTTTGAGGAGGAAAGTCTCTTACTATAACCAAATAATAGACAGTACCTACAGTATGTTATGGAAGC
The DNA here is from genome assembly GCF_028390025.1 of Pseudophryne corroboree. NCBI lineage: Eukaryota > Metazoa > Chordata > Amphibia > Anura > Myobatrachidae > Pseudophryne > Pseudophryne corroboree. The sequence continues at coordinate 396,538,057 of NC_086444.1, read as the reverse complement.
CAGTGTGAGTAGCCTTGTCCACCTAACCACAGACTTTGTAGAATAAACTCATATATTTGAACACTCATAGACTAATCTGCTCAGTGCCTGAACAAATCGAAATCAAGAAGTAGCCTCAGCTGGAATTCAGAACTGTTAGGACATATATATCAGACAATCACCCAGCTGGAGCTGTCAGCTACAGTACTAATAACTACACTCGATGTATATCGTCAATGTTGCAACATAGTTAAATATCTGGTAACATTCGCGATTTGGGAGTTTATACTGCACTATAATATTTAGTGTTTATTAATAGCCAGGATTCATATTGTTTAAGAGTATATTCTTAATTGTAAGTTTATAACAGCTAATATAGAAGAATTTGTGCTTCTTAAAACCTTAGAGGTGGTTTTACATATCTATACCTGAATATATGCATTTGCGAAGTTGTTAATGTTTACATTGTTTAACTATTCCATAATCGTCAGAGCCGCATGCTACCTTTGTCTCCAACAGCGGCCTGTTAAATAAAATACATTTATTTAGTACCTGTGTGATTAATGGGTCCGGGGTCAGGTACCTTTACCTCTCTGCCACCTGTTATTATTGATTTAACCTACCCAAACCATCTTATGCAAAAGGTGGGTATTACACATATATTTTTCAAGTATAGACTTTTGAGTATTACAAAGTATAAAAAAGGTGAAAGATACTGTAAATGAAAGTCTAAAAATAAAATGCTTCCCTTTTACTCCGATTTCTATGCATTTCAAGGACACACTGCCTTATTCCTCAGACATGTCTTGTAAACGTTCATTTTCAATAAAGTTGCTCAAGTATCTTGGGAGTCAAAGGCATGGTGAGAAATACTGCACTAATTGGACCAAGTGTTTTATTAGAATTGGTTAGATGAGCACATATTTAGCAGAAGAAGGAAATATGCCAATGGAAATCGACAAGGTAAGAAAGAGGTGGGAGAAAAGTATCAGAGAAGGTGGAGAATAAGGATAAGGGGAGAGGTATATTACTGAATTTTGTTATATAGAGATACACAATGCAGGCACTGCCAGAGTGGGATAGCAGTAGAAGAGCCTTTTGCACGGATATCAGGCAACAGTAGCATTCAAAATATATTATATGGATGAAATTGGTTCAGGACTGTGGATAGACACTTTCTAAATAGTCAATAGGTCAGCACTATATGGTTGACAGGAATTAAGTCAAGAGGGTCAAAAGGTCAAAAGGCAGAGGGTAGACAGGCCAAAAAGGTACAAAAAGTTGACAGGTTCAAAAGATCGACATGGCAATGGTCGACACACATACTCTATGGTTGCCATGATTTTGTTGTAACGACACAGCCGACGCGTTGTGTCGCACAGTCGTAAAATACACGCGGTAACTTTCCTAGCCCTGGTCCTACCCATGGACTCCACTAATTGCCGATATGTTATTAATTATATGCTAGGCAATATTGTATTGTGTTATTATATTGTACAGTTATATTTATCTGTTATATTGGAAACATGTATTTTATTTGGTTATACTGTGTTCAATGTGTGTAATTATTAACAGGAATAAGTCTATGCCAGAGTGTTATTTAACATGGTGTCAGGAATCTGCATTCTCCGTCGCATCACTACTGTGGAACTACATGTTCCAGCAGTTCAGTTCTGTTCCAGTTCCAGTTTTCAGTCTACTGCAGCCTGGAGTACACAGTGCTTCAGCTAACTCACAGCTGATCTGAACACCCAATCCAGCGGGGTGTGTTCTCACAGATGCAACATCCAATCATCACAGACCAAGGGGTATAAACTCCAGTTCCTGGCTCAGTCTCATCGCCTTGGACAATGCGTCACATTCTGTGAACAGGCGTCTCCTGTTTGCAGTCCACTGTCTGCAGAGATACCACTGTGTATTGGACCTGTGGAACTACAGGTCCCAGCAGTTCCAGTTCCGTTCCAGTTCCAAGTTCCAGTCTTCAATCCTTTGTTTCCAGCAGTCTTCTATTTCTGGCATCTCCAAGTCATCTCCCTGTTCCAGTGGAACTACAAACTCCAGCAACAGCCAGCCACAATCCACCAGCAGTAAGAGACTCTCCTCAGGTGTTTTATCATTATCTACCTGTGCACTCATTATCAGTTAACATCTGTGCATCTCAGCAGTTAACATCTATTTGCTTAGAGACTGTCTCCTGCTTAAGCCCGTTAGGCTATCTGGACTTGTGCTTCATAGAGACTGTACAGTTATCAGAGTTCTGTTTTTCCAAAGTTATTTCATCCTGAGTTATACTGAGACTGTGTGCTTTTTACAATTACCGGAGTTCTGTTTGTTTCAATCATAGTTACCAGTGACTTTTGAATATTTATTTCCTGTTATTTCTGGTATTGCATTCCACTGCACCTGTTATTCAATTGCTTTGTGATCCCTGTGACATAATAAATATCAGCGCCTATGTGCAGGACTATTCTTCGGTCTCCTCGTGTATTACGTCACACCAACACTGACCCACTAGCGCCCCCGCCGGGGACAGACAAAATCAGAATCCTGACAGTTTGTCCAAGGCCCATGGACCCGGACGGTGGTCAGTGTGGGGTCAGGGTCACTCCAATGTTTGGTGTCTACAGCCCAAGGAGGGGCGTCTGTGTCTACAGCCCAAGGAGGGGTATCCAATGTTCAAGCTCTAGTAAGGGCATATGAGTCTTCTCAAAAAGGAGTTTCTGATCTGTCAACCCCAGGAGGGGTGCTGGAGAAAACAACCCTGAGAGAGGTGTCTGATTCTTCAAACCCAGGAGGGGTCACCGAAATTTCAGCCCCAAGGGAAGTATCCAGAGCCAAGTTCCCAGATGGAAATTTTTGTGCTACAGATGCAGTTATGAACTCCTGTTTGCCGTCTTCAGAGAGCACCACCCTGTTGGCATCCAGCATGGACCAGATCCAGGATGGTCTAACTGAACACTCGGATACCACTCATTCCGGTTCTAACCGGATTCTGACTCCATCAGTTCCAGCTGATTCAACTGTCTCCGGACCCAATCCGGTTCCATCCGTCAGTCCGGATCAGCCTCCTTCGGTTCCAGCCGATTCCAGCATCTTCGGATCAAATCCGGTCCTATCCGTCAGTCCGAAGTCTCCTCCTCCGGTTCCAGCCAGTTCAAGCTTTTCTGGACCCAGTCCGGTCCCATCCGTCTGTCCAGATCATCCTCCTTCGGTTCCAGCCGATTCCAGTAAGACTCCACTGGTTCCAGCCAGCCTGAGTGGCTCCAATGATGGGCTACCTCCTTTGGTTACAGCCGATTCCAGTAAGCCTCCTTTGGTTCCAGCCGATTCCAGTAAGCCTCTTTCGGTTCCAGCCGATTCCAGTAAACCTCCTTCGGTTCCAGCCGATTCCAGTAAGCCTCCTTCGGTTCCAGCCGATTCCAGTAAGCCTCCACTGGTTCAAGCTCTTCCGGACCCAATCCGGTCCCATCCGTCTGTCCGGATCAGCCTCCTTCGGTTCCGGACGATTCCAGTAAGCCTCCTTCGGTACCAGCCGATTCCAGCATCCTTGGATCAAATCCGGTCCTATCCGTCAGTCCAAGGACTCCACCGGTTCAAGCTTTTCTGGACCCAATCCGGTTCCATCCGTCTGTCCAAAGTTGCTGTCGGTTCCTACCGATTCCAGTTCCTCCGAACCTGGTGTGGTTCTCTCCAGTGTGTCAAGTAATGAACTCCTGTCAGTCAGTTTTGGAGATGACGTCCTCTCTCCACCCTAGAGTATTTCAAGTTGATTCTACTCCTGCTTATGAATGCTTATTCCAGTCCTCTACTTTCAAGTGTCCTACAGTGTCTTCTGAGACTTCAATTGACATTCAGCCTTCCAAGTTCCAGCGTTGGTGTTCGGTGCCCACCCATAAAAGGGGGGGTACTGTCAGGAATCTGCATTCTCCGTCGCATCACTACTGTGGAACTACATGTTCCAGCAGTTCAGTTCTGTTCCAGTTTTCAGTCTACTGCAGCCTGGAGTACACAGTGCTTCAGCTAACTCACAGCTGATCTGAACACCCAATCCAGCGGGGTGTGTTCTCACAGATGCAACATCCAATCATCACAGACCAAGCGGTATAAACTCCAGTTCCTGGCTCAGTCTCATCGCCTTGGACAATGCGTCACATTCTGTGAACAGGTGTCTCCTGTTTGCAGTCCACTGTCTGCAGAGATACCCCTGTGTATTGGACCTGTGGAACTACAGGTCCCAGCAGTTCCAGTTCCAAGTTCCAGTCTTCAATCCTTTGTTTCCAGCAGTCTTCTATTTCTGGCATCTCCAAGTCATCTCCCTGTTCCAGTGTTCCTGTGGAACTACAAACTCCAGCAACAGCCAGCCACAATCCACCAGCAGTAAGAGACTCTCCTCAGGTGTTTTATCATTATCTACCTGTGCACTCATTATCAGTTAACATCTGTGCATCTCAGCAGTTAACATCTATTTGCTTAGAGACTGTCTCCTGCTTAAGCCCGTTAGGCTATCTGGACTTGTGCTTCATAGAGACTGTACAGTTATCAGAGTTCTGTTTTTCCAAAGTTATTTCATCCTGAGTTATACTGAGACTGTGTGCTTTTTACAATTACCGGAGTTCTGTTTGTTTCAATCATAGTTACCAGTGACTTTTGAATATTTATTTCCTGTTATTTCTGGTATTGCATTCCACTGCACCTGTTATTCAATTGCTTTGTGATCCCTGTGACATAATAAATATCAGCGCCTATGTGCAGGACTATTCTTCGGTCTCCTCGTGTATTACGTCACACCAACACTGACCCACTAGCGCCCCCGCCGGGGACAGACAAAATCAGAATCCTGACACATGGTAAACAATTCATTGTAATGTAAGTCCCCTAGCTGTACAATCAGATGTGATTAGGATGAGTAGGTTCAGTAGTAAACAGGTTATGTATGGAGCCTGCAGGTAATCTGATCACATACACCCCATTGTGTGCAGGAGCCCAGACACCTCGTCTCCTCTGTGACCTCCTGACGGACCAGCTTGTGTGATGAATGGGTGTGGTTCGTTTTATCGACAGTATCTAGGTCGACAATGTTTAGGTCGACCACTATAGGTCGACAGTCACTAGGTCGACATGGATGGAAGGTCGACAGGGTTTCTAGGTCGACATGTGCTAGGTCGACAGGTCTAAAGGTCGACATGAGGAAATTTTTTTTTTTTGGTGTCGTTTTCTTCGTAGAGTGACCGGGATCCCAAATTAGTGCACCGCGTCCCCTCGCATGGCTCGCTTCGCTCGCCATGCTTCGGGCATGGTGCCTTCGCTTTGCTCGGCACACTTTACCATTCCAATCGTAGTCAACGTGGATCGTTAAGTATGAAAAAATCCAAAAAAAAAATAAAAATGTGAAACTCATGTCGACCTTTAGACCTGTCGACCTAGAAACCCTGTTGACCTTCCATCCATGTCGACCTAGTGACTGTCGACCTATAGTGGTCGACCTAAACATTGTCGACCTAGACACTGTCGCTCTTCAGACCGGATCCCGTAATGAATAGACAGGGGAGGATATAACAAGAGTGAGCTCTTCTGGTGAGGGTGAGATCTACACAGAAGGTCAGAGAGAGTGGATGTACTTCTGGAGTGGAGACACTGACTAGGCATTGCGGTGCCATCAGTGGCAAAGGGCAATGTGTGAGCTGGTATCCTAGACCAGGGGACACAGAACTACTGCTGGCATGTGACATCAGGAGACTGTAATTCTAAACTACTGTGGGGACTTAGTAAGTAAGATACCATCCTGGCATGTAATAGTTACTGTTTTGTGTACTGTGTGTGTATTTTTACAATAAAGGGCATTTGCCACTTTACTAAACTGTTTACCTGAGTGATCAGAGAATCCGTATCCTCACATTTGTTTTGGGTTTTTCACATTTTTGACAACTTTTGCTTGGATTAACATCAATGTGGACTACAATTGGGAATAGTAATCTGCGTTACCACTAATTGGGGTCACAGGTGATAAACCATACAAAATTACACCAAAAAAAAAAAACTAAAAAAAACTTGTGTTGACCTTTTTGTGTAGACCATTTCCATGTCAACCTTTTACCTGTCGACCTTTTGACCCTGTTGATCTAATGCATGTTGTCAACCTACTGTCTATCTAATAACTGTTGCTCTTCTATAGAAATAGTTAAGGTAATAATAATATAGTAATAAAGGTTTTCCAAGGAATATACTTCAATATGGTGCCTTTTTTCAAGCAGATTACTCCCTCCCACTTTAGAACTAAAAATATAACGGACACTCCCTTATTATAAAGGATGTCAGCTAGCCCTAAAGTAAAATAATGATGGTAAGATGGTTTCAGAGTCCAACCATGAGTATGTTTAAAATGAGTGTACACTTAAAAAAGATCCGTAAATGTACATTAAGAACAGGGGGGAACAATTTATTAAAACAAAAAATATTAAAACAGCAATATACATAAAAAAAAACAGAGTTCACAAATGACAGAGGATGCACAGTTAAAATAAACCTTATCTTTTGTTAGGAGCCAGAGGTCGTTTAGAGATGTGTTTCATCTTTATAACGAGGGTCTCAGGGAGCCAGGGAGAATCCCAGGGAAAAAGGTGGTATCAGCCAGTCACTTGGCTGGAATTGCTTTGTTCCCAAAGGGTAACACTCACATAAAAGGAGCTGATTGGTCTCTAGAAGTTAAACCAGCTAGGAGATTCAGAGTCATGTGAGTGCAGGCTTTTGCAGTATAGGTCAGCCCTGCGACTGTGACACTGGTGAACCTGACAAAGGTAGTGAGAGAGGATAAAGCAGCCACCATCAGTGGAAAGGATACTGTAGCTCATTGCTATTTTTGTAGAAAAATAGTTTCAGGAACTCCCGTGGGTGGGCAGTGGTGGGCAAGACTGTGGGTATGTGGACTACAGTGGAGGGGGACCTATGCAAGAATGAAGAATTTGCAAAAAAAAGGGACTGTGACCTCACTGTAAGGGGCGTGACTTTGCTGCAAGGTGGCATGGCCTTGCTGGAAAAGACTACATTATACCCCAGTTTTTCAACCCACATGCCCAGACATTGCCTACTGTACAACAGGAAAAACAAAATCCTGATTCATGTCCCTTATATTATTTGTAAATTTTCCTCCTAATAGTACTGCCCATTACACATTATGCCACACACCGTAATGCCTATTACACAATATGCCACACACCATGATGCCTATTACACAATATTCCACAAACCATAATGCCCATTACACATTATGCCGCACACCGTAATGCCTATTACAGAATATGCCACACACAGTTATGGCCCTGACACCATTTTATGGGGGCTGCGGAAGCGCCTCAGAATATAGCACTGTAAAAAAAAAAAACTATTAAAATACCCTAGGAGACAGGTTCTAGAGGTTAAATGTGACCTCTAGTGTCTGTCTCCTCCTTAGCGGTGGCCATTTTTGGTGGGTTCTTTGATACTGCTATAGACGGAAGCGCTTCCACAGCCTCCAGTGTATCTCAATTCACTGCGGGTGCTGCGGGGGGACTAGCAATATACTTACTGATGCCCACACCCACCCTCCCAAACTTTTATAGGGCCACGGCCAGGACGTTCTGGAACGTTGTTCCAGGTGATGTCATTTTGAAGAACACCTTCAGGAATGGCATTCTGGAGTGTTCTGGCCAAAAAATAGCCTTGCTGTAGCTTCAAAAGAAATTACTACATCCATATTTCCTACAAACCAGACCTACACAAGACTTCTAGCTCTCATACAGCTTATTTGCATCCATGTTACAGAACTTGAAGGGCACCTGGTGGGCCTGCTGAACACAGAAATCTTGAGTGGCTTAAGGTAGTCCTAAACGTTGACCATGCAGGAGGATGCCATCTGAGAGGGTTAATGTATTATTTATTTATAAACAATTTCTGATATAGTGCTGCATATTCCTTTGTGCTTTACAATGGCACACGACAGTAACAACTGGGTAATAACAGACAGACATAAGGCCCTGATCGCAAACTTAAAATCTATAGAGAAATAAGCATTGATACACAAAGATAGGTGCTATCTATTGCATAATGGTCCAATCAGATTGCAAAGGTTCTTGGTGGGCTGTGAGAAGGGGAAGGAAGACTTGAGTTCAGAAGACAGTTCCCTGGAGGAAGAAGGCCAGCCATACAGAACATCATGAGACAACTATTGGTAGAGGTAATACCTGACTGTATCAGTCATATAGCTTCTCCATGCGCATGCAGGATAAGACATAAAACTCCATTGCATCCAGGTCATCATCAGCATCAGGGACAATTGAGTCAGGGTTGTGAGCATCTGATAAGACATCAGGAACATGGAGGTCCTTTCCACGTTTGTACATCACAGGCAGATGATACATTTGGAGCTTTAGCAAAAAGCATGGAATTCGTGTTGAGGCAGTATATAGGGGTATGTGGAGGATGGTAATCATGGGTCTCAATCAGCACTGGATGTCCATAGATGGACTTTTGAAACTTTTGAATAGCAAAGACCAGAGCAACCGTTCCTGGACCGAGATCACAACAGGAACTTGCACATAAAATTTTTTGGAGCATTGGGCTGGAAGTGAGCATAACCTTGAGGCAAGAAATAGCAGCAGCGTGGCAGTCCAACCAACACCATTTAACATCAAAAGCTGGCAGGGATAGGCATGTGTTCGATAGTCTGTGTCTTGGCAGGATCCAGCTTAAATCCCTCTGAAGTTAGGAGATGGACAAAACATGGGAACTCAGTCACTCTAAATGACACTTGCCAAGGTTTAACTGCATGTTGATTTCACATATTCTTTGTAGGACCTAGAAGAGGTGTATGTCCTGTTTTTCTATGGTGCAACCCCAAATGAGTACGTTATTGACAATGATCTCCCTAGAGATGTGCTCCATGCAATGCATACAGTATGTTGTTGGTCATTCGGAGAAAGGTGTACCGGACCACTGCTTATCCAATGTGATGAGCATTGTTTGTCCAATGTGATCTGCCAGAATTTACATTTAGCATCCAGAGTGGTAATTATCTTGTCATTGGTATTTTAGATATTACTTGCTCCACAGTCCTGAGGGGGTGATGTGGTCTCATCATAGATTTGTGTAGATGCACATGGTCAATGGAGATCTTTTTTTTACTGCAGAAACAATAGCTGACACCCATGTGGTGGCTTCTACCACTGGAGCAGTGACGCCCAATAGAGTCATCCAATTTAACTCTGCTATCACTTTTGATCTTCATGGCCAGAGGCACGTGACTGGGCTCACATACTGTGGGAGCATCAGTCTTGTCTAAACATATGTGATAAGTGACTGGGAGTTTCCCAATGGTATTATAATTGGGACTGTTTTGTTCCCCAATTTCCCTTATTTTTCCTTCCGTTTTTCTTTATCCCCATCCTCATTGGTTTATTGTTTGCATTGTTTTACTGTTCTTGTTTTATATAATGTATTGTTATCTTTACTGCATTAGTTAATGTTTAATGTATAACTGCTAAGAGTTTTTACTCACAAACAATAGACCCTTAAATTCTTTGCTTAGCTCCCAATTTCAAAACCAAGGGGTAGATGTTTGGTCTTAAATAAGTGTCTGGACAATACATTGGTTAGCTTGGTGCTGGTATACTCTCGGAAGACCCTTATTTTGGAAATTTTGTAAGAAAATACAGAGGCTAACTTGCACTAGCCATCTCATGTTGCGTGGCATATTGAGGCTAGATGTTTGAAGACACATCAATCTGTAGATGCACCTTCCAGCAGTTTACTTTGTCTGCTATTTTCCTATTTCCTGGTCTGATCATGATAATCTCTTTCTGCATTGGAACAAAGGTTTGACTATATATCTCCAGGTGTACCATATTTTTGAAAATCGGCCTTGGGGAACCGGAGATTTCTGACTTCAAAGCAGTGGTCCCCATCTGAGCCTGTTAATTGCTTTTCTCTGCTAGATATGTCGGGTTCTGTCTGACTTAGGGTTTTTTATTCTGAGGGCATATTCCAAGAGCTGGAGCTATCCCCTTTTGGTGGACACTGGCAGCTTGACTCTACTATGCCCAGAACCAGAGATATCAGCCTTCCAGCAGCTGACCCCTGCTCCAGCTCCACATGCCTGGTACGCAGTTTTATATTTTTGTAGGTGGATTGCTCTGTGTCCTAAACTCTGATCCCCAAGTCCCCAGTACCTCCTTAAAAATGGGACGCTCTAGTTTTTTTATCCCATTGTAAGCTAAGAAATGTATTTTCAGGAACTGGAGATATCTGCAGTAAAGCAAGCTGCCCTCCCACAGGAAAATGATGAATTTTAATCCCACTCCACTATCCACCCCTCCCCTGCGTACTAAACACCCCCTACCACCCTGAAAGTCATGTACTGAGGCCCCTTCATTCAGCCCAATGCCTCCTTCTACAGTTTAGTGTTCTCCCTCTCGCCCCATCTCCCACTATCTGTGCAGTAAAGGAGTAAATAGCAGAAATTACTGCTCAAGGTCCTACATACTTAGCGGAAGATAGAACACCCCTACCGCCCGCTGGACATCAAAGCACCCCCTACTGCTGGTAAGATGGCCCTGCCTATAGGCCAGTCCAATTTTGCTTTCACCTCTGTGGTCAGGTATGGGTGGGTACGGCGTACCCTTAAGAATTTAGCCGTGAGTACGCCGTACCCACTGCCGACGGGCCACCCCTCCTCGCCGCTCCCTCCCTCCACTGCTGTGAGGGGAGGAGAGCGCAGCATTCACCTCTCCTGCCCCTCGGTGTCTTCCTTCAATTCAACGCCGTCCCGTGAGCCAATCAGAGCTCGCGGACCAGCAGCCAAGGCTGCCGGACCATGAGCTTTGGCTCACGGATCGGCACTGAATTGAAGGAAGGCACCCGCACCGCCACCAGGGACTGAGGGGCAGGAGAGGCGCAGGCTGCGCTCTCCTCCCCTCACACACACACAGGACAGCAGCAGCGGTGAGCAGCAGGGGAAGGGGGGGAGCATGTATACCTGGCACTGGGGGCATATTTGGCACTGGGGGACATGTGTATCTGGCACTGGAGGCATATCTGGCACTGGGGGCATATATGGCACTGGAGGGACATGTGTATCTGGCACTGGGGAGACATGTGAATTTGGCACTGTGGGCATATCTGGCACTGGGTGGACATGTGTATCGGGCACTGGGGGCATATCTGGCACTACAGGGACATGTGTATCTGGCACTGGGGGCATATCTGGCACTGGGGGCATATCTGGCACTGTGTATCTGGCACTGGGGGCATATCTGGCACTAGGGGCATATCTGGCACTGGCGGGACTTGTGTATCTGACACTGGGGGCATATCTGGCACTGGGGGGACATGTGTATCTGGCACTGGGGGGCATATCTGACACTGAGGGCATATCTGGCACTGGGTGGACATGTGTATCGGGCACTGGGGGCATATCTGGCACTACAGGGACATGTGTATCTGGCACTGGGGGCATATCTGGCACTGTGTATCTGGCACTGGGGGCATATCTGGCACTAGGGGCATATCTGGCACTGGCGGGACTTGTGTATCTGGCACTGGGGGCATATCTGACACTGAGGGCATATCTGGCACTGTGGGTACATGTGTATCTGGCACTGGGGGGCATATCTGACACTGAGGGCATATCTGGCACTGGGTGGACATGTGTATCGGGCACTGGGGGCATATCTGGCACTACAGGGACATGTGTATCTGGCACTGGGGGCATATCTGGCACTGTGTATCTGGCACTGGGGGCATATCTGGCACTAGGGACATATCTGGCACTGGCGGGACTTGTGTATCTGGCACTGGGGGCATATCTGGCACTGGGGGGACATGTGTATCTTGTACTGGAGGCATATCTGGCACTGGGGGGACATGTGTATCTGGCACTGTGGCCATATCTGGCACTGCGGGGACATGTGTATCTGGCACTGGGGGCATATCTGACACTGAGGGCATACCTGGCACTGGGGGGATATGTGTATCTGAAACTGGGGGCATTTCTATATCTGGCACTGGGGGTATATCTGGCACTACGGGGGCATTTCTGTATCTGGCACTGGGGGGGAGGATCAATGTATATCTGACACAGTAGGGGCATCTGGAATCTGGCACTGTGTATCTGGCACTGGGGGCATATCTGGCACTGGGAGCATATCTGGCACTGGGGGGACATGTGTATCTGGCACTGGGGGCATATCTGGCACTGGGAGGACATGTGTATCTGGCACTGTGGCCATATCTGGCACTGCGAGGACATGTATATCTGGCACCGGGGGCATATCTGACACTGAGGGCATACCTGGCACTGGGGGGACATGTGTATCTGAAACTGGGGGCATTTCTGTATTTGGCACTGGGGGTATATCTGGCACTGTGGGGGGCATTTCTGTATCTGGCACTGGGGGGTCAATGTATATCTGACACAGTGGGGGCCTTTGTGTATCTGGCACTGTGAGGCAATGTATATCTCGCACTCTGGGGGCGTTTGTGTATCTGACACTGTGGGGCAATGTGTATCTGGCACTATGAGGCAATGTATATCTGGCACTCTGGGGGCATTTGTGTATCTGGCACAGTGAGGCAATGTGTATCTAGCACTGGGGCAATGTATATCTGGCACTGTGGGGCAATGTATATCTAGCACTATGGGGCAACATGTATCTGGCACTATTGGGGTCATATGTGTATCTGCCCCACCTCCAATATGTGTATCACGCCCCCATTTTCATTCACCATGCCCCATGTGGCATTTGGCCACACCCATTTTTTTTGGCGAAGGCACGTGCACACAGTACCTATAAGACATTTTTTCTACTTGCACCACTGCTGTTACCATTCTCTGAGTGTTCTAATGTATGTAAATAATGCCTTCATGTGGGATTTTTCCTCCCTTTTCTCGCTCTTTTCCCTCAGGGGCAGATTTATTAAGCTCAGTGAAGTGATAAAGTGGAAGGTGATAAAGGACCAGCCAATCAGATCCTAACTTCCATGTCACAGGCTGGGTTTGGAAAATGACAGTTAGGAGCTGACTGGCTGGTCCTTTATCACCTTCCAATTTATCACTTCACCAAGCTTAATAAATTTGCCCCTCAATATCTGAATTGTATTTTTTGTTTCATGTGATATTTTGCTCCCCTTTTTGTATTGAAAGTAAAATTACAATAATAATAATTGTGCTGAAAAGGACACAGAGCAAGAAGATCACATTTACTTATTTTTGGATCAATATAAAAATGTAGGTTTTAAACAATGGGGTTGGGGTGATGATTATAATAAATAATTGAGTTTCATTTTTTTTCCCCCAGTTGTTATACCCAAGGCTGACTTTCCCCTGTGCTCAGCATACACTGCTTCTGAATCCTTACCCCCAATACGGTGTTGCATGATAGGATTGTTGCAGTTGCATTGCCTGAGTTAAAAAAAAAGAAAGCAAAATAAAGAATGTGTTCCACAAAGTAAGGACTGTACTACCAATTAAAATTCTCTGTTCATCGACAAATGCTAAGATGTGGGTTACCTTGTACTGTTGCTGTGAACAGATTGGATTCAGAAGTATCAATGGAATTCTCTGGTTCAATATTTTTTTTCCATTAAAATCAATACTCTATATGCTTTGTACATTTATTAGCAGTGCACTCCTGATATATCATTAGTGTTTTATATGTTTAAACTAAGGATAAATAGTCACATTATTGATAGTTTACAGAGGATATAAATAGTATTCTTTTTGTGTTACATTATATATCGAAGAATTCTTACCATTGTGAAACACAAAATATTCTGTTAAAGAAAAAGTAGTTATAGAACAATAATAAAGTTATTTTGTAATCTTATCCTCAGTTATTATCCCCAAGGCTGACAGTCGTCCTCCCCCATTCCTACATCATACAGTTCCTCTGCTTTGGAAAGCATTTTATTGCTGACTTACAGTATCTGCTCTTACTTTAATTGATTTTACCCAGTTCTGAACATGTCACAGGCATGTCAGGTTCCAGTAGGAACAAATTGAGATTGCACAAGTTTAAAATGAGGTTTACCACAGTATGGAGCAGCACTTTCAATATGCAAATGAACAAAAGAAATCAATCACTACATGATGTACAATAGATTACCAAGCTGCTGGATGATGACACCTTATTGGGGGACTTGTCAAAGAGATGTTGATGTCCATCTGGTGTGTCTGCAAGGAATGATGAATATACTGTGCAGCTGTACAGTAGTTATCAGGACCGAAGGCAGGATTGCTAGAGGCGGGTTTCCAATTGCTTGATTTTAAAGCAGTGTTTTCTATCACATGTATTGAGCGTAATTAACTTGTAACAAGCTATTGGCCCTTATGCAGGGATGGACTGGGGAACTAAACTAGCCCTGCCAGTCTAGTGCTCCAGGGGGCATGGCCACAACCCACGTTGCGTGGTCTCGTGGCACGCCCTGTGTCTCTGTATGCTGGGTGGCTGAGCATAGCGCTGGGAGGCGGAGCTGCTAGGGCAGCCCCTGGCTCTCTGTTTGCCTTGTGGCCAAGCACACCTACACAGAAGTACCAGATGGCCAGTCCGGCCCTGCCCTTTTGTCATAGCCTGCATGCACAGCTCAATTCTGGTGAGTTAGCCTGTAGATTTAATGGAGCAATTGGGTTGTGTGTGCCCCTTTAAAAGTAAACTTACTGTGTTTGCAGCAGAGAAGGTAAAGTGCTGGTACAGCAGAGGTTAAAGACGGACCCTTGTCCGATCACATGTTCCAGAAGGCGAGAGTGGATTGAACAAGTCAGTCTGGGAGCAGAGGATCCTTGTGGGAAGAAGGAGGAGTCGGATAGAAGTGGTTGGAGGTGCAGGACATGCTGAGTGAGGAGCTGAGCAGGAACTGTGTAACGGATGAAAACCACATGGCCATGCTGGGTTGTGAGCGTAGCGCTGCAGAGCAGAAGAAGCTAAGTGGTACCGGGAAGCACAGAGCCAGGTGAGCCAGGGTGAGACATTGCATCCATATATCGGACAATACCAGGCCTACTGAAAGACATGGATGACATGATCATCTTGTGCAGTAAGAAACCGCTGAGCCAGGTCCAGCTAGTGAGTGCCTTTCTCACAGAAGTTCTTAGGGGTTTATTCATGAGTGTGGAAAAGTGAGCCAGTGGAGAAGTTGCCCATGGCAACCAATCAGTGTAACATTTATAAAAAGCATTCTATAAAATTATACATAGCAGCTGATTGGTTGCCATGGGCAACTTCTCCACTGGCTCACTTCTCCACACTTTTCACTGCTTCATGAATAGACCCCTATGTGAGTACACAGAGACTGTTATTCTCATGAACAACAGGCAAACCAAGTGCCAAGCCCAAGTTGTCACACGCTGCACATTGTAAATTGAACAAGCAGTGTTATACAAGCAGTTATACAGCCCTACAATGCCACATTTTACCAACCAGCTCCTGATTGAGTTCAGCTAAGAGAAACACTGCCTGTTTAAATACTTATAAGTGATCGTGGTGAGAGAGATATTTAGTGATCATGGAAGAGAGAGTCATTTATGCAAGTGAAATTGAGTTACTTTATCTGGAAAGGAGTTTATTTGCCCGAGGAATCCTTATTGCTAAGTAAGCTATATTTGTTGAGAGACACTACAATACCTTTGCTAGCTTCATCCTTTTTGAATAGACTGAGTCAAAGTGCCATTCTTGCTAACCCATGATTACTTGTGTTCGCATGTGCCATTTCCCCATTGCAAAACTGTGGCACTGCAGAATTTAAAGAGAGCTCCAACATTATCTGCCAGTGAAGAATGCAACAACTTTATTAGGGAAAGTTAGGAATTTAGTGACTGTCTTTGTGAATGGTATTTTTCCATCCCTCTTTTCATCACCACATTGTTTAATATTGAAATACGCAACATATTTGAAATACGCAAATATCCGTGATTTGATTGTCTTTTGCAGTCATAAATGATCCAATGTGATGTGAACTGTAGTCAATTGTCATCCTATTCTTGTGATTATCTAATATTTTTTGCCAATTACCCAATTATCATCCTCAATTCAGAGTTCATTGCTGCTCAATATAAAGACATCCTGTTGGAATTGCTGATTCACTCATATTTCTATCCTAACTCTCTGAGTAAGGTACTACAAACAAGGTATGGGGAAGAACATTTTAAGGGGAAAGGTCTGTCACATTGCCAACTAACACCTGTGATACCTCTCT
The DNA here is from genome assembly GCF_028390025.1 of Pseudophryne corroboree. Classification (NCBI taxonomy): domain Eukaryota; kingdom Metazoa; phylum Chordata; class Amphibia; order Anura; family Myobatrachidae; genus Pseudophryne; species Pseudophryne corroboree. The sequence continues at coordinate 396,521,860 of NC_086444.1, read as the reverse complement.
CAACCACTGAGACATATCTGTCACCCACGGGGTGTTATACAATGATTTCAAAGGCAAAAGGTAAGCTGTTCAAAGATGAAGGAGGATAAGGCTGCTTGAACTGAATGGTTTTATTTTATTTTTTCTGGTTTTGGGCACCATTCCGCAATCTAGGTCCACTGCTTTGATGAGCCTTGTAGGAAGTCAGGAAGTCTGGGGGTGCAGCAGAAGAACTTTGCACGAGCCCTGAATATGTACACATTCAGTTTCCTTCTGTTCTCCTTAAACACTGGATATTATAAGTAATGCATTATTCATAATTACCATTCTAGTTAGTCTGTAGCAATGATTCCTAAACTCAGTCCTCAGGGATTTTTAGCAGTGCATGTTTTCCAGTTCTCCTAGTGCTTAGGTTTACTAATTTCCGGCTGATACATTTTAAAAGATCCACAGGTTGTGCAAATTATTTTAACTGTGATACAGAGGAGATTGATAAAGCATGCACTGTTAGAGTTCCCAGAAGACCAAGGTTGGCAAACACTAGTCTATAGTATAGGCTGTAGGGGAGACAGTCTAAAATATTAACTTACTATATGAAACTAGAGATGTGCGGCGACCCGTGTTTTGGTTTTGGATATGTATTAATTACACATTTTGGTATTGGCTTTGCCAAAAATGTCCTCACATGTTTTGGTTGTGGATCTGCATTTTTTTCAGCAACTTATAAAAACTGCTCAAATCACATAATTTGGAAATTTTTGGTTCCTACAGTGTTATTAAACCCAATAACATACATTTCAAGTCAATTTTGACCACCTCACAGCTCACAATATTGTTTTAAACTTTTCATTAACTTTGGCTAAAGGTTGCAGCGAGCTAGCCGGTTAAACTAAGTGACAGAGCAATGGCACAAATACATGGCACATTACACATTATGCCACACAGTAGTGTCCATTATTCACATACTGTAACACCACACAGTAGTACTCCTTATACATGTTAACAAACGCTTGTGTATGTTACGCCACACAGTAGTACCCCTTATACATGTTACACCAGAATTGAGCCACACAATACTCCAAAGAAGAGTCCCTTATACACATTATACCATGGCGATCCCCTCCACATTCCTCATCAGTCCTCCTTGTCATCATTCCTTCCCTTCCCAATACTGCATCAACACACACACAGGGTTACATCGCAGTGCATCAGCACACAACAGGGTTACACCGCACTGCACCAGCACACACACAGGGTTACACCACACATTTTCCAGTACACACAAGGTTATACAGCACTGCACCAGCACACACACACGGTTATATAGTAGTCATAATTATGCATACACATACAGTAACTGTGTCTGAAACAGTGTAACAGACAACAGGCAGGCAGAAGTAAAGTGGCCACTCTGTACAAAGAGACTGGATGTAACAAGTGGGAGATTATAAATAAATAAATATATAGACCACCACAGATCACCAACACAGCCCAGTTGGCCCTGGGTGCAGCAGTGGGGCACTAGCAACAAGGGGCCAACACACACATTACACATACCTTACACATTGCAATGTGCTGCTTACCTAGCATCATACATTCATACATACATACATACACTGCCTCTCATACATCCATGCACTGCCTCTCTCATACATACATACATACATACATACATACATACATACATGTAGGGAGCACTCTGTGACCACTACCACCTCCCCTGGGGAGGGCCTCCAGATAGCCACAACAGAGGGCACCACCACAATAAAGGGCATGCTGCCTCCTCGAGACTCCATGGTGCAGTGGTCAGCCCATTCATTTCAAAAGAACTTTTGAGGTTGGTACTCAAATTCAAAACCCACGATGTACCCACTTTATATGTTACTACAGTATAACAATCAGGTTTTTACCTACAGTTCACGATACACCGGAACATTCAATAATTCAATCAGTCTATGTATGCATATTCCAAATAATATTATGACAAGAAAAGATAATGAAGAAGATAATTAAGAATATATTTGGAATGATAAATAATCACATTTTCCGTAAATTTTCCTAAATCAATTGTTACAATCTTCATCGGCAATATGTTGGTGCTCAGGTATCCTACAGTGCCACTGTGTTTCAATGGGGCTGTGGTACAACTGGACTTGTTGCTCAAGGGATGGAGATCCTACAGTGCCAGTGTTACAATGGGGCTGTGGTGTAATGGCACTTTTAGAAGAAATATGGATCCTGGGTGTAAGTTAGGGCAATTCTTATAAGGGCTATAAGTAGAGAGGATTTGTCATTACTTTTGCTACCTCCCTTCAACAATAGAGTACTGTTCATTAGTAACTCTAATGGCTCATAGGATTGAAAATGCAGCCTCGTCAACAAGACAGCCCAAGTGCAGTATATCATAGTTACAGGCTCAGAGATACCCCCAGAATACTCACAGGTTGTTGCTCCAGTTCCTATCCCATAGTAGGAGGTACAGAGCCAGCAGCAGACTGTAGTACTGAGCCCTTTTTCTTGGCGTCAAGGTCCACCTAACACCCACGATGTGTGCTTGGTCACTTTGGCAGTGCCTCCGCTCCCTTCCTCCGTATACAGCATTTCTGTTGCTACCTTGTATCAGGAGTGATCAAACTTAGAAGTGGGGGCAGGGCCAAATGTCAAAATCTTCCTGGTCAGGAGCCCTGCAAATTCGCACCTGGGCATCAGCTTATCTGTGTTCCACCATCGTCACATTTACATCTTTGGCAGTATGGAATTTGGGATGTCCAGGTGACGTCTGCGTCCCACCCCCATCGCATCTGTATAATCACAGGCACTGTCTGGATTCATGATGGGACAGTGGAGAATTTGGGATTTTTTTGTAACTTTGTGGGGCAGTAGGAGACACTGCAGTTAAATGGGAGTCTCCTGCAGGATGCGGGAGGGTAGGCAACTATGTATGACTTACACGTTATGTTTCATGTTGACAATATAATAGAAGTATAACAAAGAGTGAACAATAATACTGACTGAATTACTGTGATGTATAACATATGTTTATTTGTTAGAGATGAATGGGTTCGGATCTCAGAGATCCGAATTCCTCTGAACTTCACGATCTGAGCCAGGAACTGAGTCCAGCTCGAAACTTCCCACCAGACTTGGATCCCAGAACAAGGCAAAACGTCATCATCCCGCTGTCGGATTCTTGCTGGTTTTGGATACCATATAAGGAGCCGTGCATCGCTGCCATTTTCACTCCAGACTCGGAGAGTGAGGGAGACTGGCCTCTGTCTCTCTGTGGTGGTGTCAGGTGGGTTCAGTGTGTGCTCTTTAGGGGTGCTGTCCTGTGTGCTGTTAGGGGTGCTGTCCTGTCACTGTGGTGTCCTGTGCTGTTAGTGGTGCTATCCTGTCACTGTGGTGTCCTGTGCTGTTAGGGGTGCTGCAGCTGTACATGGTTGTTGCTGTCTTGTCACTGTGGTGTCCTGTGCTGTTAGGGGTGCTGCAGCTGTACATGGGTGTTGCTGTCCTGTCACTGTGCTATACAGGGGCACTGTCCTGTATGCTGTAAAAAATACAGGGGTGTTGTAAAGGTACACTGGCCCTGTCTTGAATGCTGTAAAAATAGAGGGGTGTTGCAAAAATAAATGTACACTGGCCCTGTCATGTATACTGTAAAAATACAGGGGTGCTGTTGTTAAAATAAATGTACACTGGCCCTGTCTTGTATGCTGTAAAAATACAGGGGTGCTGTTGTTAAAATAAATGTACACTGGCCCTGTCTTGTATGCTGTAAAATTACAGGGGTGCTGAAAAAATATAGGGGTGCTGTGAAAATCAATGTACACTGGCCCTGTCTTGTTTGCTGTAACAATACAGGGGTGCTGTGAAAATAAATGTACACTGGCCCTGTCCTTTATGCTGTAAAAATACCGGGGAGCTGTTGTTAAAATAAAGGTACACTGGCCCTGTCTTGTATGCTGTAAAATTACTGGGGTGTTGTTAAAATACAGGGGTGCTGGCCCTGTCCTGTATGATGTAAAAATACAGGGGTGCTGAAAAAATACAGGGGTGCTGTGAAAATAAATGTACACTGGACCTGTCTTGTATGCTGTAAAAATACAGGGGTGCTTTGAATATAAATGTGCACTGGCCCTGTCCTGTATGCTGTAAAAAAACAGGGGTGCTGTGAAAATAAATATACACTGGCCATGTCTTGAATGCTGTAAAAATACAGGGGTGCTGTGAAAATAAAGGGACACTGTTCTGTGTGCTGTAATAATAAAAGGGTGATGTCCTATGAAATGGAGAACAAAAATTTGGAGGAAAAAATAGTGAAAGATCAGGAACCACTTCCAGTTTCTAGTGCTAGTGCTGAAGCTCCTGCTGCCACCAGTCATGACATTGACAATGCAATTCCATAAACATCATCTGCTAAGGCCGATGCCCACTGTCATAGAGGGCATGTAAAATCCAAGAAGCAAAAATTTATAACCAAAAACAAAAGAAATTATCTGATAAGAAATGTAAAATTGGCAATATGCCATTCACGACACGAAGTGGCAAGGAAAGGCTAAGGCCTTGGCCTTTGTTCATGATTGGTGGTTCAGCTTCTCATGAAGATGGAAGCCCTTCTCCCTCTTGACAAATTAAAAAAATAAAGCTTGTTAAAGCACAGGAAAAACAACTGTGCATTCTGAGATATCACAAATCCGCAAGGAGAGTCCAAGTATGTCCATGGATGCAATGTATAGGCCTGACCTTCCCAAGATGGTATTAGAAGAGGAGGCTCCTAATGCCATTTGCACGCCCCCCTGCAAGTGCTGGGAGGAGAACTGCCTGTCCAAAGGCTTATATTGAGATTGAGGATGTCACTGTAGAAGTACACTAGGATGAGGAGGATATAGGTGGAGCTGGCGCTGAGGAGGAAGTTGATGATGAAGATTCTGATGGTGATGTGGTTTGTTTGAATAAGGCACCAGTGGAGAGAGTTGTTTGCCATGGGATGAAAAACCCATTGTCATGCCTGGGCAAAATACCCAAAAATCCACCTCTTTGGTGTAGAATTATTTCTCTGTGAGGATGAGGATGTAAACACTGAAGGGGGTGAGGAATCAGAGGATGAGGATGACATCTTACCACTGTAGAGCCAGTTTGTGCAAGGAGAGATTAATTACTTCTTTTTTTGTGGGGGACCAAACAAACCAATCATTTCAGCCATAGTCATGTGGCAGACCCTGTCGCTGAAATGATTTGTTTGTTAAAGTGTGATGTCCTGTTTATACAACATAAGGATGGGTGGGAGGGCCCAAGGACAATGCCATCTTGCCTATCTGCTGTATAAGTCCAGAGGCACTGCCGTATAATTCCAGGGGTGCTGCTGAACTTGATACTAGGTTTAAATTAAAGCCTAGAGCAGAATATGAAACAAGCTTCAACATCACAACCAGATTTATAAAGATGGAAATGGAAATTGCAATTTTGACGGTGTTTTCCAATAAAGTGGGGAGGGAACACATTTATGGCCAAAGTCAGTCAGACTCAGAAGAGACAGAATCTTAATCCAGCTGAACGTGACATCTCCTACTTCAGTTTCTCTGGCAACTGCCAGAGAAAACTGGATTTTCCAAACACACCTATGTCTATACTGTATGTCTGCCATTAATTACAGGGGTACCCTGTCTGAACCCACTCATCTCTAGTTCATATATCTTCTGGTGGGCACTGTGTACCCAGCATTAGAAAGAGGTTCTTCTCAGTTATTTCATGTTAGGGACTCAAATGAATAGCTCCAGTTAGTCAACCTTAATTTTTATTTATTATTAATGTTCCACACTTGGGATTATTTACAAGATGCGCATTTGTTGTACAGGATTATTTTCCTTTATTTTGTAAATGTTTTCTCCTTAATAATTGTACAATGTAAGGGCTGCATAAGGTTATTGCAAGACCTCGCAGTGTTAGAAGAACAGAGTTTCACTGATCTTGCATTGCAAATGAAATCTCAGCTTTCCATTGCACTGCAGCACTAGATGGGCAAGGAGCTCCTGTGAGGCACAAATAGTTACTGAATAAGGGCCCAGTATGGAGTCTCATGGTGGTTTACAGCCAGGAAGCTGTCTGGTATGCCAGGCTGAGGCATGCTGGTGTCACAGAGGTTAGCATTGTTTCCTCCCACAGTCCTACTTTTAGTATGAAATGAGTTTTGACTGGTAAACTCCACTAGGGCAGGGGCTGAATGTCAAAAAATTCACTGCACAGTCCTGCTTAGTACTGTACTGAACCCACCCGAACTCAACTTGCCCAATCTGGGACTGCTGTGGGGGCTCACGAGGGGCTGCTAAAACATCTAAGGGGTTGCTTTATTTAAAAATAAAATATGAATAAAATAACCAAGACACACAGGTATGCTCACATTCGTGTAACTGGAAGACACAGGTATGCTCACATGTGTGTAACTGGGAACTGGGAAAATTGAAAATAAGGCATATGCCACAAAATATGTAAATAAAAATGCAATAAAAAAATTGAGAAAAAGTAGCCCACAAGATTTTCACAAAATAAGTCTCCAGACTCCGTGGAGGGGAAAATATCCAATCTTGATCCTGTGGTATACACCAGTTTATTTGCCTCCCATCATTAAATCCAAGATTATCTTAATCCCTGAAAATGGAGAAGGGGGTACAAATTCGGAGGCTTTGGCCCATATTTGCTTGGTTAAAGTCCTTTCTGTCACCCTGACTATCACTGCAGTGCCACTCCTAGATGGGCCTGGTGTTTGTGCCACCCACTTGTGTCGCTTAGCTTAGTCATCCATAGTGATGAGTGGGTTCGGTTTCCGAGAAACTGAACCCCCCCGAGCTTTACCTTTTTTACACGGGTCCGAGCAGACTCGGATCCTCCCGCCTTGCTCGGTTAACCCGAGCGCGCCCGAACGTCATCATCCCGCTGTCGGATTCTCGCGAGATTCGGATTCTATAAGCAGCCGCGCGTCGCCGCCATTTTCACACGTGCATTGGAGATGATAGGGAGAGGACGTGGCTGGCGTCCTCTCCGTTTAGTAGAAGTCAGAAGACAGTTGATTTCATTTGATTGCTTGTGCTTGTTTATTACTATAATTGTGGGGAGGATTGGGGAGCAGCTGTTAGGAGGAGTACAGTGCAGAGTTTAGTTTTTATCCGTTCTCTGCCTGAAAAAAACGCTCCATACCATATCTGTGCTCAGTGTGCTGCATGATATATCTGTGCTGAGTGCTCACACTGCTTAATTGTGGGGACTGGGGAGCAGCTATAGCAGGAGTACAGTGCAGAGTTTTGCTGACAGTGACCACCAGTATACGTTTGTCTGCCTGAAAAACACTCCATATCTGTGCTCACAGTGTGCTGCTTTATTGTGTGGACTGGGGACCACCAGTATAATTAATATTATATATAGGAGGAGTACAGTGCAGAGTGCACTGCTGTACCTACCTCTGTGTCGTCATCCATTAAGTATACTATCCATCTACATGCCTATACCTGTGGTGCATTTTAGTTTAGCAGTTTGCTGACAGTGTCCACCAGGTCCAGTATACTATATATAGCAGTACGGTAGGCCACTGCTGTACCTACCTCTGTGTCGTCACTCGTCATCCATTAAGTATACTATCCATACATCTACATTGTATACCTCTGGTGCCTTTTTTTTAGACTAGTTTAGCAGTTTGCTGACAGTGTCCACCAGGTCCAGTATACTGTATATAGCAGTACGGTAGGCCACTGCTGTGTACCTACCTCTGTGTCATCACTCGTAATCCATAAAGTATACTAGTATCCATCCATCTACATTGTATACCTGTGGTGCCTTTTTTTTTAGACTAGTTTAGCAGTTTGCTGACAGTGTCCACCAGGTCCAGTATACTGTATATAGCAGTACGGTAGGCCACTGCTGTGTACCTACCTCTGTGTCATCACTCGTAATCCATAAAGTATACTAGTATCCATCCATCTACATTGTATACCTGTGGTGCCTTTTTTTTTAGACTAGTTTAGCAGTTTGCTGACAGTGTCCACCAGGTCCAGTATACTGTATATAGCAGTACGGTAGGCCACTGCTGTGTACCTACCTCGGTGTCGTCACTCGTCATCCATAAAGTATACTAGTATCCATCCATCTACATTGTATACCTGTGGTGCCTTTTTTTTGACTAGTTTAGCAGTTTGCTGACAGTGTCCACCAGGTCCAGTATACTGTATATAGCAGTACGGTAGGCCACTGCTGTGTACCTACCTCTGTGTCATCACTCGTAATCCATAAAGTATACTAGTATCCATCCATCTACATTGTATACCTGTGGTGCCTTTTTTTTTAGACTAGTTTAGCAGTTTGCTGACAGTGTCCACCAGGTCCAGTATACTGTATATAGCAGTACAATAGGCCACTGCTGTGTACCTACCTCTGTGTCGTCACTCGTCATCAATTAAGTATACTAGTATCCATCCATCTACATTGTATACCTGTGGTGCCTTTTAGTTGTGCGCAGTAAATATAGTAGTAGGCCATTGCTATTGATACTGGCATATAATTCCACACATTAAAAAATGGAGAACAAAAATGTGGACTTTAAAGGGAAAGATCAAGTTCCACTTCCACCTCGTGCTGAAGCTGCTGCCACTAGTCATGGCCGAGACGATGAAATGCCATCAACGTCGTCTGCCAAGGCCGATGCCCAATGTCATAGTAGAGAGCATGTAAAATCCAAAAAACAAAAGTTCAGTAAAATGACCCAAAAATCAAAATTAAAAGCATCTGAGGAGAAGCGTAAACTTGCCAATATGCCATTTACGACACGGAGTGGCAAGGAATGGCTGAGGCCCTGGCCTATGTTCATGGCTAGTGGTTCAGCTTCAAATGAGGATGGAAGCACTCATCCTCTCGCTAGAAAAAAGAAAAGACTTAAGCTGGCAAAAGCACAGCAAAGAACTGTGCGTTCTTCAAAATCACAAATCCCCAAGGAGAGTCCAATTGTGTCGGTTGCGATGCCTGACCTTCCCAACACTGGACGGGAAGAGCTTGCGCCTTCCACCATTTGCACGCCCCCTGCAAGTGCTGGAAGGAGCACCCGCAGTCCAGTTCCTGATAGTCAAATTGAAGATGTCACTGTTGAAGTACACCAGGATGAGGATATGGGTGTTGCTGGCGCTGGGGAGGAAATTGACAAGGAGGATTCTGATGGTGAGGTGGTTTGTTTAAGTCAGGCACCTGGGGAGACACCTGTTGTCCGTGGGAGGAATATGGCCCTTGACATGCCTGGTCAAAATAAAAAAAAATCAGCTCTTCGGTGTGGAATTATTTCAACACAAATGCGGACAACAGGTGTCAAGCCGTGTGTTGCCTTTGTCAAGCTGTAATAAGTAGGGGTAAGGACATTAACCACCTCGGAACATCCTCCCTTATACGTCACCTGCAGCACATTCATCATTAGTCAGTGACAAGTTCAAAAACTTTGGGTGACAGCGGAAGCAGTCCACTGACCACTAAATCCCTTCCTCTTGTAACCAAGCTCCTGCAAACCACACCACCAACTCCCTCAGTGTCAATTTCCTCCTTACCCAGGAAAGCCAATAGTCCTGCAGGCCATGTCACTGGCAAGTCTGACGAGTCCTCTCCTGCCTGGGATTCCTCCGATGCATCCTTGAGTGTAACGCCTACTGCTGCTGGTGCTGCTGTTGTTGCTGCTGGGAGTCGATCGTCATCCCAGAGGGGAAGTCGGAAGACCACTTGTACTACTTCCAGTAAGCAATTGACTGTCCAACAGTCCTTTGCGAGGAAGATGAAATATCACAGCAGTCATCCTGCTGCAAAGCGGATAACTGAGGCCTTGGCAGCCTGGGCGGTAAGAAACGTGGTTCCGGTATCCATCGTTAATTCAGAGCCAACTAGAGACTTGATTGAGGTACTGTGTCCCCGGTACCAAATACTATCTAGGTTCCATTTCTCTAGGCAGGCGATACTGAAAATGTACACAGACCTCAGAAAAAGACTCGCCAGTGTCCTAAAAAATGCAGTTGTACCCAATGTCCACTTAACCACGGACATGTGGACAAGTGGAGCAGGGCAGACTCAGGACTATATGACTGTGACAGCCCACTGGGTAGATGTATTGCCTCCCACAGCAAGAACAGCAGCGGCGGCACCAGTAGCAGCATCTCGCAAACGCCAACTCGTTCCTAGGCAGGCTACGCTTTGTATCACCGCTTTCCAGAATAGCCACACAGCTGAAAACCTCTTACGGCAACTGAGGAAGATCATCGCAGAATGGCTTACCCCAATTGGACTCTCCTGGGGATTTGTGACATTGGACAACGCCAGCAATATTGTGCGTGCATTACATCTGGGCAAATTCCATCACGTCCCATGTTTTGCACATACGTTGAATTTGGTGGTGCAGAATTATTTAAAAAACGACAGGGGCGTGCAAGAGATGCTGTCGGTGGCCCGAAGAATTGCGGGCCACTTTCGGCGTTCAGGCACCGCGTACCGAAGACGGGAGCACCACCAAACATTCCTGAACCTGCCCTGCCATCATCTGAAGCAAGAGGTGGTAACGAGGTGGAATTCAACCCTCTATATGCTTCAGAGGATGGAGGAGCAGCAAAAGGCCATTCAAGCCTATACATCTGGCCACGATATAGGCAAAGGAGGTGGAATGCACCTGACTCAAGCGCAGTGGAGAATGATTTCAACGTTGTGCAAGGTTCTGCAACCCTTTGAACTTGCCACACGTGAAGTCAGTTCAGACACTGCCAGCCTGAGTCAGGTCATTCCCCTCATCAGGCTTTTGCAGAAGAAGCTGGAGACATTGAAGGAGGAGCTAAAACAGAGCGATTCCGCTAGGCATGTGGGACTTGTGGATGGAGCCCTTAATTCGCTTATCCAGGATTCACGGGTGGTCAATCTGTTGAAATCAGAGCACTACATTTTGGACACCGTGCTCGATCCTAGATTTAAAACCTACGTTGTATCTCTCTTTCTGGCAGACACAAGTCTGCAGAGGTTCAAAGACCAGCTGGTGAGAAAATTGTCAAGTCAAGCGGAACGTGACCCGTCACCATCTCCTCCTTCACATTCTCCCTCAACTGGGGGTGCGAGGAAAAGGCTAAGAATTCCGAGCCCACCCGCTGGCGGTGATGCAGGGCAGTCTGGAGCGAGTGCTGACATCTGGTCCGGACTGAAGGACCTGCCAACGATTACTGACATGTCGTCTACTGTCACTGCATATGATTCTCTCACCATTGAAAGAATGGTGGAGGATTATATGAGTGACCGCATCCAAGTAGGCACGTACGTATACTGGCAGGAAAAAGAGGCAATTTGGAGGCCCTTGCACAAACTGGCTTTATTCTACCTAAGTTGCCCTCCCTCTAGTGTGTACTCCGAAAGAGTGTTTAGTGCAGCCGCTCACCTTGCCAGCAATTGGCGTACGAGGTTACTTCCAGAAAATGTGGAGAAGATGATGTTCATTAAAATGAATTATAATCAATTCCTCCGTGGAGACATTCACCAGCAGCAATTGCCTCCAGAAAGTACACGGGGACCTGAGATGGTGGATTCCAGTGGGGACGAATTAATAATCTGTGAGGAGGGGGATGTACACAGTGAAAGGGGTGAGGAATGATGAGGTGGACATCTTGCCTCTGTAGAGCCAGTTTGTGCAAGGAGAGATTGATTGCTTCTTTTTTGGTGGGGGCCCAAACCAACCAGTCATTTCAGTCACAGTCGTGTGGCAGCCCTGTCGCTGAAATGATGGGTTCGTTAAAGTGTGCATGTCCTGTTTATACAACATAAGGGTGGGTGGGAGGGCCCAAGGACAATTCCATCTTGCACCTCTTTTTTCTTTCATTTTTCTTGGCATCATGTGCTGTTTGGGGACAATTTTTTGGAAGGGCCATCCTGTCTTGATTGATACTGCAGTGCCACTCCTAGATGGGCCAGGTGTTTGTGTCGGCCACTTTTGTCGCTTAGCTTAGTCACACAGCCACCTTGGTGCACCTTTTTTTTTCTTTGCATCATGTGCTGTTTGGGGAGTATTTTTTGGAAGGGCCATACTGTCTTGATTGACACTGCAGTGCCACTCCTAGATGGGCCAGGTGTTTGTGTCAGCCACTTGTGTCGCTTAGCTTAGTCACACAGCCACCTTGGTGCGCCTCTCTTTTTCTTTGCATCATGTGCTGTTTGTGGAGTCTTTTTTTGAAGGGCCATCCTGCCGGACACTGCAGTGCCACTCCTAGATGGGCCAGGTGTTTGTGTCGGCCACTTGGGTCGCTTAGCTTAGTCACACAGCTACCTCATTGCGCCTCTTTTTTTCTTTGCATCATGTGCTGTTTGGGGACTATTTTTTTGAAGTGCCATCTTGTCTGACACTGCAGTGCCACTCCTAGATGGGCCAGGTGTTTGTGTCGGCCACTTGGGTCGCTTAGCTTAGTCACACAGCGACCTTGGTGCGCCTCTTTTTTTTCTTTGCATCATGTGCTGTTTGGGGAGTATTTTTTGGAAGGGCCATCCTGTCTTGATTGACACTGCAGTGCCACTCCTAGATGTGTTTGTGTCGGCCACTTGGGTCGCTTAGCTTAGCCATCCAGCGACCTCTGGGCAAATTTTAGGACTAAAAATAATATTGTGAGGTGTGAGGTGTTCAGAATAGACTGAAAATGAGTGGAAATTATGGTTATTGAGGTTAATAATACTATGGGATCAAAATGACCCCCAAATTCTATGATTTAAGCTGTTTTTGAGGGTTTTTTTAAAAAAACACCCGGATCCAAAACACACCCAAATCCGCCAAAAAAATTTCGGTAAGGTTTTGCCAAAACGCGTCCGAATCCAAAACACGGCCGCGGAACCGAATCCAAAACCAAAACACAAAACCCGAAAAATTTCCGGTGCACATCACTAGTCATCCAGCTACCTCGGTGCAACCTTTTATTTTCAAAAACATCTAGATCCAAAACCAAAACCCAAAAGGGTGGTTTTGGCAAAACCAATCCAGATCTAAAACACGAATGGAGATCTAGATCCAAAACCAAAATACAAAACCCAAAAAGTGTGCTTAACCAGTGGAGTGGTTTATTGAAAGTAGATGTAGTATAGCCATACTCACAGATATACATACTGGTTATGTGGAGCGATCTTGAGGGGATTGGGGTGTCATAATGCTTACCAGTTGGTGTGTATATCTGGAACTGTATAGCGGTGCATATGTAAGTGGTAATAAGCTCTGGTGACATACAGTACATCTTCCACTGCAAGATGGTGCATGCGCAAAAGTGCAGATGGTAGTCTATCTTACTTACCGTGCTACAAGCTTCTCCATGTTATACAAACATTTACTCAAAGCTTTCTCATAGCATCCTGTGACAAATTCATGGTTAGAAAAATGAGAAAACATCAACATTTCAAATGGCTTTAGTCCTTGTTACTTGGGAATATTATCAGTAAGACTCCTGTCACCTACTGAATGGACAACATCAATAAACTCTTAATTCACGAACACAGAACTGCTTCCAGTTTCACAGTTGATGATGTCTTCCACACTGAAATATTTTTCTGGCAAAATCTCTTTGCCTATTTTGGCATTACACTCACAACAGCCAACTCTTAAGTTTTGTTTCTGGAAGTCATAAGGTTCACTGAATTCAATATTGGTGAATTATTCATTATATCTTTTCTGTGACCGAGTTTCCACAATGGTAGTTTCTGGTTCCGATATAGCCAGCTGCATGTCCAGTAACACATACTTGCTGTGCTTTTCAAGTTGCAGCTTTTCTGAAACTTGAGTTGTTTCTCTAAATTTAAAATCTCATGCATCTTCTTTCATTTGGCATGTTTACATGGCACTGTCTATTTGTATTGAGGAGGGATTATTGCCAGGAGGATAGCTGTTGAGTAGGTGGTGTTTTTTTTTTTCATATTTACACCTCTCACACATACTGATGCTTATAATTTTTTCTATTTTTTGTGTTTGATGAATGCCACAGGTGTTTCTGGCTAAGGCTGTTACTCTTGGTTTGACTCCATTGCCTCTACCTCTCCTGCTGAATATAAGTATAATAAGGCTCACAAATCTACTAGATCTGTGATAGAGCACACTTTGGACTATTTACAGATAGGTTCAGATGTCTTGATAACTCAGGTGATTTGTTATTACATAGTCCATCTAATGTCTCAGATACTGTATCAAATATTTATTTTCTCACTGTAGCATGTGAGGCAAGGGAGGGTTATTCAGGTTGATTATGTAAATAACCACCTCTTGTGCAGAGGCATTGTCTGGGTTGAGTTGGCGGGATAGAACTTGTTGGTGACATGCTACTTGCAAATGTTGTTGTGTGGACTTCAGATAGGCAAACTAGGATTTGGCCACTAAACAAAACAAAATTATTGTTTAATTCCCTAATAGCATTTGTTCGGGATTCTTGCATTCTCATATAAGCTGACACTTGGGCCACTATAGTTGTGGGAAAACCTGTTGATGCTAGCATTGATATTAGAAAGCATGTTTAGGGGTGTAGAATGGTATGCCGGTGGAGGGGATCCCGGCGGCCAGCATACCGGCGCTCACCGCGCTGCGGGCACAGTTTTATTCTCCCTCTTTTGGGGGTCGTGGACCCCCAAGAGGGAGAATAGTTGTCGGTATGCCGGGTGTTAGGATTCCGGCACTGGTATACTGAGTGCCGGGATCCCAACAGACGGCATACTGAATACCACCCCATGTGTTGTGTCTTCCTCATCTGCCTAAAAATGTAGTTATTTGGCAGTTTTGTGTGGCATAAAGTCTACCGAGTTCTTTGAAAATTAGCTGTGGCCTCAATCATGCCCACTGCTGGATCTCTTTAAGGACTGCAGCATGGGTGGAAGAAATATGATAGTTCTGGTGCAGGTGGGAGAATAATTGAAGACTGATTGAGATATTCCTCTTGTCCTTCACCAGGGTTTGAATCTTGAAGTTCTATCTGTTCATCTGCCAGCATAACAGGAAATTCCCTTGTAGATTAAAAAAGGGTCAGAACAATACGCCGCCTTTCCTACTTTGGACACATCATGTAAAGAAAAGGATCCCTAGAGAAAGATATTATGCATGAAAAAGTTGAAGCCTCATGAAAAATAAGATTTTACTCACCGGTAAATCTATTTCTCGTAGTCCGTAGTGGATGCTGGGAACTCCGTAAGGACCATGGGGAATAGACAGGCTCCGCAGGAGACTGGGCACTCTAAAAGAAAGATTAGGTACTATCTGGTGTGCACTGGCTCCTCCCTCTATGCCCCTCCTCCAGACCTCAGTTAGGACACTGTGCCCGGAAGAGCTGACACAATAAGGAAGGATTATGAATCCCGGGTAAGACTCATACCAGCCACACCAATCACACCGTATAACTCGTGATACTAAACCCAGTTAACAGTATGAAATATAACTGAGCCTCTCAACAGATGGCTCAACAATAACCCTTTAGTTAGGCAATAACTATATACAAGTATTGCAGACAATCCGCACTTGGGATGGGCGCCCAGCATCCACTACGGACTACGAGAAATAGATTTACCGGTGAGTAAAATCTTATTTTCTCTGACGTCCTAGTGGATGCTGGGATCTCCGTAAGGACCATGGGGATTATACCAAAGCTCCCAAACGGGCGGGAGAGTGCGGATGACTCTGCAGCACCGAATGAGAGAACTCAAGGTCCTCCTCAGCCAGGGTATCAAATTTGTAAAATTTAGCAAACGTGTTTGCCCCTGACCAAGTTGCAGCTCGGCAAAGTTGTAAAGCCGAGACCCCTCGGGCAGCCGCCCAAGATGAGCCCACTTTCCTTGTGGAATGGGCTTTTACTGATTTAGGATGCGGCAATCCAGCCGCAGAATGCGCCAGCTGAATTGTGCTACAAATCCAGCGAGCAATAGTCTGCTTAGAAGCAGGAGCACCTAGTTTGTTGGGTGCATACAGGATAAAAAGCGAGTCAGTTTTCCTGACTCCAGCCGTCCTGGAAACATAAATTTTCAAGGCCCTGACTACGTCCAGTAACTTGGAATCTTCCAAGTCCCTAGTAGCCGCAGGCACTACAATAGGTTGGTTCAAGTGAAAAGCTGATACCACCTTAGGGAGAAACTGGGGACGAGTCCTCAATTCTGCCCTATCCATATGGAAAATCAGATAAGGGCTTTTACATGACAAAGCCGCCAATTCTGACACACGCCTGGCCGAAGCCAAGGCCAATAACATGACCACTTTCCACGTGAGATATTTCAAATCCACAGTTTTAAGTGGCTCAAACCAATGTGATTTCAGGAAACTCAACACCACGTTGAGATCCCAAGGTGCCACAGGAGGCACAAAAGGGGGCTGAACATGTAGCTCTCCCTTTACAAATGTCTGAACTTCAGGCAGTGAAGCCAGTTCTTTCTGGAAGAAAATCGACAGAGCCGAAATCTGGACCTTAATGGAACCCAATTTTAGGCCCATAGTCACTCCCGACTGTAGGAAGTGCAGAAAACGACCCAGCTGAAATTCCTCAGTAGGGGCCTTCCTGGCCTCACATCACGCAACATATTTTCGCCAAATACGGTGATAATGGTTTGCGGTTACTTCTTTCCTAGCTTTTATCAGCGTAGGAATGACTTCCTCCGGAATGCCCTTTTCCTTTAGGATCCGGAATTCAACCGCCATGCCGTCAAACGCAGCCGCGGTAAGTCTTGGAACAGACCGGGCCCCTGCTGTAGCAGCTCCTGTCTGAGCGGTAGAGGCCATGGGTCCTCTGATATCATTTCTTGAAGTTCTGGGTACCAAGCTCTTCTTGGCCAATCCGGAACCACGAGTATCGTTCTTACTCCTCGCCTTCTTATTATTCTCAGTACCTTTGGTATGAGAGGCAGAGGAGGGAACACATAAACCGACTGGTACACCCACGGTGTCACTAGAGAGTCCACAGCTATCGCCTGAGGGTCCCTTGACCTGGCGCAATATCTCTTTAGCTTTTTGTTGAGGCGGGACGCCATCATGTCCACCTGTGGCCTTTCCCAACGGTTTACCAACAGTTGGAAGACTTCTGGATGAAGTCCCCACTCTCCCGGGTGTAGGTCGCGTCTGCTGAGGAAGTCTGCTTCCCAGATGTCCACTCCCGGAATGAACACTGCTGACAGTGCTAAGACGTGATTTTCCGCCCATCGGAGAATCCTTGTGGCTTCTGCCATCGCCATCCTGCTTCTTGTGCCGCCCTGTCGGTTTACATGGGCGACTGCCGTGATGTTGTCTGATTGGATCAGTACCGGCTGGTTTTGAAGCAGGGGCCTTGCCTGACTTAGGGCATTGTAAATGGCCCTCGGTTCCAGAATATTTATGTGTAGGGACGACTCCTGACTTGACCAAAGTCCTTGGAAATTTCTTCCCTGTGTGACTGCCCCCCAGCCTCGAAGGCTGGCATCCGTGGTCACCAGGACCCAGTCCTGTATGCCGAATCTGCGGCCCTCTAGAATAAGAGCACTCTGCAGCCACCACAGCAGAGACACCCTGGTCCTTGGAGACAGGGTTATCAGCCGATGCATCTGAAGATGCGATCCCGACCACTTGTCCAAGAGGTCCCACTGAAAGGTTCTTGCATGGAACCTGCCGAATGGAATTGCTTCGTATGAAGCTACCATTTTTCCGAGGATTCGTGTGCAGTGATGCACCGATACCTGTTTTGGTTTCAGGAGGTCTCTGACTAGAGATGACAGCTCCTTGGCTTTCTCCTGTGGGAGAAACACTTTTTTCTGTTCTGTGTCCAGAACCATCCCCAGGAACAGTAGGCGTGTGGAAGGAACCAGCTGTGGAATGTTTAGAATCCCTCCGTGCTGTTGTAGCACTTCCCGAGATAGTGCTATTCCGACCAACAACTGCTCCTTGGACCTCGCCCTTATAAGGAGAACGTCCAAGTACGGGATAATTAAAACTCCCTTTTTTCGAAGGAGTATCATCATTTCTGCCATTACCTTGGTAAACACCCTCGGTGCCGTGGACAGTCCAAACGGCAGTGTCTGGAATTGGTAATGGCAATCCTGTACCACAAATCTGAGGTACTCCTGGTGAGGATGGTAAATGGGGACATGCAGGTAAGTATCCTTGATGTCCAGGGATAGCATGTAATCCCCCTCGTCCAGGCTTGCAATAACCGCCCTGAGCGATTCCATCTTGAACTTGAATTTTTTTATGTATGTGTTCAAGGATTTCAAATTTAAAATGGGTCTCACCGAACCGTCCGGTTTCGGTACCACAAACAATGTGGAATAGTAACCCCCTCCTTGTTGAAGTAGGGGCACATTGACTATCACCTGCTGGGAATACAGCTTGTGAATTGCCTCTAGCACAGCCTCCCTGCCCGAGGGAGTTGTCGGCAAGGCAGATTTGAGGAAAACGGCGGGGGGGAGACATCTCGAATTCCAGCTTGTACCCCTGAGATACTACTTGAAGGATCCAGGGATCCTGTGAGCGAGCCCACTGATCGCTGAAATTTTTGAGGCGGCCCCCCACCGTACTTGGCTACGCCTGTGGAGCCCCCGCATCATGCGGGGGCTCAGAGGAAGCGGGGGAAGAATTTTGATTCTGGGAACTGGCTGACTGGAGCAGCTTTTTCCCTCTTCCCTTGTCTCTGTGCAGAAAGGAAGAGCCTTTGACCCGCTTGCTTTTCTGAAGCCGAAAGGACTGTACCTGATAATACAGTGCTTTCTTAGGCTGTGAGGAAACCTGGGGTAAAATTTTTTCTTCCCAGCTGTTGCTGTGGATACGAGGTCCCAGAGACCATCCCCAAACAATTCCTCACCCTTATAAGGCAGATCTATGTGCCTTTTAAAGTCAGCATCACCTGTCCAGTGTCGGGTCTATAATACCCTCCTGACAGAATGGACATTACATTAATTCTGGATGCCAGCCGGTAAAATATCCCTCTGTGCATCCTTCATATATAAGACGACGTCTTTAATATGCTCTTGTTAGCAAACTAGTATCCCTGTTTGACAGGGTCACAGACCACGCTGCAGCAGCAATATCTGCAGGTCTCAGTCTAGTACCTGAGTGTGTAAATACAGACTTCAGGATAGCCTCCTGCTTTTTATCAACAGGTACCTTCAAAGTGGCCGTATCCTAAGACGGCAGTGCCACCTTTTTTGACAAACGTGTGAGCGCCTTATCCACCCTAGGGGATATCTCCCAGCGTAACTTATCCTCTGGCGGGAAAGGGTACGCCAACAGTAACTTTTTAGAAATTACCAGTTTCTTATCGGATAACCCACGCTTTTTCACACACTTCATTCACTCATCTGATGGGGGAACAAAACACTGCCTGCTTTTTCTCCCCAAACATAAAACCCTTTTTTAGTGGTACTTGGGTTAATGTCAGAAATGTGTAACACATTTTTTATTGCCGGGATCAAGTCACGGATGTTCCTAGTGGATTGTGTATATGTCTCAACCTCGTCGACACTGGAGTCAGACTCCGTGTCGACATCTGTGTCTGCCATCTGAGGGAGCGGGCGTTTTTGAGCCCCTGATGGCCTTTGAGACGCCTGGGCAGGCGCGGGCTGAAAAGCCGGCTGTCCCATAGCTGTTACGTCATCCAGCCTTTTATGTAAGGAGTTGACACTGTCGGTTAATATCTTCCACCTATCCATCCACTCTGGTGTCGGCCCCACAGGAGGCGACATCACATTTATCGGCATCTGCTCCGTCACCACATAAGCCTCCTCATCAAAACATGTCGACACAGCCGTACCGACACACCGCACACACACAGGGAATGCTCTGACTGAGGACAGGACCCCACAAAGCCCTTTGGGGAGACAGAGAGAAAGTATGCCAGCACACACCAGAGCGCTATATAATGTGGGGATTAACACTATAACTGAGTGAATTTTCCCCAATAGCTGCTTGTATATACAATATTGCGCCTAAATTTAGTGCCCCCCCTCTCTTTTTAACCCTTTGAGCCTGAAAACTACAGGGGAGAGCCTGGGGAGCTGTCTTCCAGCTGCACTGTGAAGAGAAAATGGCGCCAGTGTGCTGAGGGAGATAGCTCCGCCCCTTTTTCGCTGACTTTTCTCCCGCTTTTTTATGGATTCTGGCAGGGGTATTTATCACATATATAGCCTCTGGGGCTATATATTGTGATTATTTTGCCAGCCAAGGTGTTTATATTGCCCTCAGGGCGCCCCCCCCCCCCCCCAGCGCCCTGCACCCATCAGTGACCGGAGTGTGAGGTGGACATGAGGAGCAATGGCGCACAGCTGCAGTGCTGTGCGCTACCTTGGTGAAGACTGAAGTCTTCTGCCGACGATTTTCCGGACCATCTTCATGCTTCTGGCTCTGTAAGGGGGACGGCAGCGCGGCTCCGGGAACGAACACCAAGGACGGGTCCTGCGGTCGATCCCTCTGGAGCTAATGGTGTCCAGTAGCCTAAGAAGCCCAAGCTAGCTGCAAGCAGGTAGGTTCGCTTCTTCTCCCCTTAGTCCCTCGTTGCAGTGAGCCTGTTGCCAGCAGGTCTCACTGTAAAATAAAAAACCTAAAATATACTTTCTTTCTAGGAGCTCAGGAGAGCCCCCAGTGTGCATCCAGCTCGGCCGGGCACAGAAATCTAACTGAGGTCTGGAGGAGGGGCATAGAGGGAGGAGCCAGTGCACACCAGATAGTACCTAATCTTTCTTTTAGAGTGCCCAGTCTCCTGCGGAGCCCGTCTATTCCCCATGGTCCTTACGGAGTTCCCAGCATCCACTAGGACGTCAGAGAAAAGAAGAAGACTAGCAGCAAGATGGCTTGATACAATCACAACAAATATGGATTCCACACTATCAATGCTGAGCTTGACTGAAGATCGTAATTTGTTCATAGCAACTATCCATAGGGTCGCCATAAGTCAACATTGACTTGATGGCTTTTAACTAACTACAGTATGTTGCAAGCAAACATTTTTTCTGTCCTCTTTTAAAAGACAAAACATATTTTTAAAAGACACAATAAAGGGCCCAATTCAGACCTAATCACTGCTGTATGCGTTCGCACGCATAACGACAGCACGGTGAGAACGGATAGCACATGTGCGATCATACTCAAAAACATGCATGGTTGCACAAAAAGTGCATCAGTGCACAAAAGAGGTGGTGACTATTAGAGATGAGCGGGTTCGGTTCCTCGGAATCCGAACCCGCCCGAACTTCAGGTTTTTTTACACGGGGCCGAGCGACTCGGATCTTCCCGCCTTGCTCGGTTAACCCGAGCGCGCCCGAACGTCATCATCCCGCTGTCGGATTCTCGCGAGGCTCGGATTCTATCGCGAGACTTGGATTCTATATAAGGAGCCGCGCGTCGCCGCCATTTTTCACACGTGCATTGAGATTGATAGGGAGAGGACGTGGCTGGCGTCCTCTCCGTTTAGAGTGACTAATAGTACTAGAGAGAGAGAGACACAAATTTTGGGGAGCATAATATAGGAGGAGTACTACTTGCTGCTGATAGTGTGACCAGTGGCAATGACCAGTGCCACCAGTTTAATGAATCCGTTCTCTGCCTGAAAAAAAACGATACACAGTGTGACACAGTCACACATACCATATCTGTGCTCAGCCCAGTGTGCTGCATCATATACTGTATATCATTATCTGACTGCTGAGTGCTCACTGCTCACACAGCTTAATTGTGGGGGAGACTGGGGAGCAGTTATAGCAGGAGTACATATTTTAAGTACAGTGCACACTTTTGCTGCCAGAGTGCCACTGCCAGTGTGACTGACCAGTGACCACTGACCACCAGTATTGTGATTGTCTGCTGACCACCAGTATATTGTGATTGTCTGCCTGAAAAAGTTAAACACTCGTCGTGTGGTGTTTTTATAAACGCATTCTGCAGACAGTGTCCAGCAGGTCCGTCATTACATAATATATACCTGTCCGGCTGCAGTACTAGTGTGATATATATATATATATTTTAATTTTATCTCATTATCATCCAGTCTATATTAGCAGCAGACACAGTACGGTAGTCCATGGCTGTAGCTACCTCTGTGTCGGCAGTCGCTCGTCCATCCATAATTGTATACCACCTACCCGTGGTTTTTTTTTTTCTATCTTCTTGATACTAGTAGCTTACTTTAGGAGTCTGCAGTGCTGACAGACAGTGTCCAGCAGGTCCGTCATTACATAATATATACCTGTCCGGCTGCAGTACTAGTGTGATATATATATATATTTTAATTTTATCTCATTATCATCCAGTCTATATTATCAGCAGACACAGTACGGTAGTCCACGGCTGTAGCTACCTCTGTGTCGGCAGTCGCTCGTCCATCCATAATTGTATACCACCTACCCGTGGTTTATTTATTTTTTCTATCTTCTTGATACTAGTAGCTTACTTTAGGAGTCTGCAGTGCTGACAGACAGTGTCCAGCAGGTCCGTCATTACATAATATATACCTGTCCGGCTGCAGTACTAGTGTGATATATATATATATATATATATTAATTTTATCTCATTATCATCCAGTCTATATTAGCAGCAGACACAGTACGGTAGTCCACGGCTGTAGCTACCTCTGTGTCGGCAGTCGCTCGTCCATCCATAATTGTATACCACCTACCCGTGGTTTATTTTTTTTTTCTATCTTCTTGATACTAGTAGCTTACTTTGGGAGTCTGCAGTGCTGACAGACAGTGTCCAGCAGGTCCGTCATTACATAATATATACCTGTCCGGCTGCAGTACTAGTGTGATATATATATATATATATTAATTTTATCTCATTATCATCCAGTCTATATTAGCAGCAGACACAGTACGGTAGTCCACGGCTGTAGCTACCTCTGTGTCGGCAGTCGCTCATCCATCCATAATTGTATACCACCTACCCGTGATTATTTTTTTTTCTATCTTCTTGATACTAGTAGCTTACTTTAGGAGTCTGCAGTGCTGACAGACAGTGTCCAGCAGGTCCGTCATTACATAATATATACCTGTCTGGCTGCAGTACTAGTGTGATAGATATATATATATATATATTTTAATTTTATCTCATTATCATCCAGTCTATATTAGCAGCAGACACAGTACGGTAGTCCACGGCTGTAGCTACCTCTATGTCGGCAGTCGCTCGTCCATCCATAAGTATACTAGTATCCATCCATCTCCATTGTTTACCTGAGGTGCCTTTTAGTTGTGCCTATTAAAATATGGAGAACAAAAATGTTGAGGTTCCAAAATTAGGGAAAGATCAAGATCGACTTCCACCTCGTGCTGAAGCTGCTGCCACTAGTCATGGCCGAGACGATGAAATGCCAGCAACGTCATCTGCCAAGGCCGATGCCCAATGTCATAGTACAGAGCATGTAAAATCCAAAACACCAAATATCAGTAAAAAAAGGACTCAAAAATCTAAAATAAAATTGTCGGAGGAGAAGCGTAAACTTGCCAATATGCCATTTACCACACGGAGTGGCAAGGAACGGCTGAGGCCCTGGCCTATGTTCATGGCTAGTGGTTCAGCTTCACATGAGGATGGAAGCACTCAGCCTCTCGCTAGAAAAATGAAAAGACTCAAGCTGGCAAAAGCACAGCAAAGAACTGTGCGTTCTTCGAAATCACAAATCCACAAGGAGAGTCCAATTGTGTCGTTTGCGATGCCTGACCTTCCCAACACTGGACGTGAAGAGCATGCGCCTTCCACCATTTGCACGCCCCCTGCAAGTGCTGGAAGGAGCACCCGCAGTCCAGTTCCTGATAGTCAGATTGAAGATGTCAGTGTTGAAGTACACCAGGATGAGGAGGATATGGGTGTTGCTGGCGCTGGGGAGGAAATTGACCAGGAGGATTCTGATGGTGAGGTGGTTTGTTTAAGTCAGGCACCCGGGGAGACACCTGTTGTCCGTGGGAGGAATATGGCCGTTGACATGCCTGGTGAAAATACCAAAAAAATCAGCTCTTCGGTGTGGAAGTATTTCAACAGAAATGCGGACAACATTTGTCAAGCCGTGGGTTGCCTTTGTCAAGCTGTAATAAGTAGGGGTAAGGACGTTAACCACCTCGGAACATCCTCCCTTATACGTCACTTGCAGCGCATTCATAATAAGTCAGTGACAAGTTCAAAAACTTTGGGCGACAGCGGAAGCAGTCCACTGACCAGTAAATCCCTTCCTCTTGTAACCAACCTCACGCAAACCACCCCACCAACTCCCTCAGTGTCAATTTCCTCCTTCCCCAGGAATGCCAATAGTCCTGCAGGCCATGTCACTGGCAATTCTGACGAGTCCTCTCCTGCCTGGGATTCCTCCGATGCATCCTTGCGTGTAACGCCTACTGCTGCTGGCGCTGCTGTTGTTGCTGCTGGGAGTCGATGGTCATCCCAGAGGGGAAGTCGTAAGCCCACTTTTACTACTTCCACCAAGCAATTGACTGTCCAACAGTCCTTTGCGAGGAAGATGAAATATCACAGCAGTCATCCTGTTGCAAAGCGGATAACTGAGGCCTTGACAACTATGTTGGTGTTAGACGTGCGTCCGGTATCCGCCGTTAGTTCACAGGGAACTAGACAATTTCTTGAGGTAGTGTGCCCCCGTTACCAAATACCATCTAGGTTCCACTTCTCTAGGCAGGCGATACCGAGAATGTACACGGACGTCAGAAAAAGACTCACCAGTGTCCTAAAAAATGCAGTTGTACCCAATGTCCACTTAACCACGGACATGTGGACAAGTGGAGCAGGGCAGGGTCAGGACTATATGACTGTGACAGCCCACTGGGTAGATGTATGGACTCCCGCCGCAAGAACAGCAGCGGCGGCACCAGTAGCAGCATCTCGCAAACGCCAACTCTTTCCTAGGCAGGCTACGCTTTGTATCACCGGTTTCCAGAATACGCACACAGCTGAAAACCTCTTACGGCAACTGAGGAAGATCATCGCGGAATGGCTTACCCCAATTGGACTCTCCTGTGGATTTGTGGCATCGGACAACGCCAGCAATATTGTGTGTGCATTAAATATGGGCAAATTCCAGCACGTCCCATGTTTTGCACATACCTTGAATTTGGTGGTGCAGAATTTTTTAAAAAACAAGAGGGGCGTGCAAGAGATGCTGTCGGTGGCCAGAAGAATTGCGGGACACTTTCGGCGTACAGGCACCACGTACAGAAGACTGGAGCAACACCAAAAACGCCTGAACCTGCCCTGCCATCATCTGAAGCAAGAAGTGGTAACGAGGTGGAATTCAACCCTATATATGCTTCAGAGGTTGGAGGAGCAGCAAAAGGCCATTCAAGCCTATACAATTCAGCACGATATAGGAGGTGGAATGCACCTGTCTCAAGCGCAGTGGAGAATGATTTCAACGTTGTGCAAGGTTCTGCTGCCCTTTGAACTTGCCACACATGAAGTCAGTTCAGACACTGCCAGCCTGAGTCAGGTCATTCCCCTCATCAGGCTTTTGCAGAAGAAGCTGGAGACATTGAAGGAGGAGCTAACATGGAGCGATTCCGCTAGGCATGTGGGACTTGTGGATGGAGCCCTTAATTCGCTTAACAAGGATTCATGGGTGGTCAATCTGTTGAAATCAGATCACTACATTTTGGCCACCGTGCTCGATCCTAGATTTAAAACCTACCTTGGATCTCTCTTTCCGGCAGACACAAGTCTGCTGGGGTTCAAAGACCTGCTGGTGAGAAAATTGTCAAGTCAAGTGGAACGCGACCTGTCAACATCTCCTCCTTCACATTCTCCCGCAACTGGGGGTGCGAGGAAAAGGCTCAGAATTCCGAGCCCACCCGCTGGCGGTGATGCAGGGCAGTCTGGAGCGACTGCTGATGCTGACATCTGGTCAGGACTGAAGGACCTGACAACGATTACGGACATGTCGTCTACTGTCACTGCATATGATTCTCTCCCCATTGAAAGAATGGTGGAGGATTATATGAGTGACCGCATCCAAGTAGGCACGTCAGACAATCCGTACTTATACTGGCAGGAAAAAGAGGCAATTTGGAGGCCCTTGCACAAACTGGCTTTATTCTACCTAAGTTGCCCTCCCACAAGTGTGTACTCCGAAAGAGTGTTTAGTGCCGCCGCTCACCTTGTCAGCAATCGGCGTACGAGGTTACTTCCAGAAAATGTGGAGAAGATGATGTTCATTAAAATGAATTATAATCAATTCCTCCGTGGAGACATTGACCAGCAGCAATTGCCTCCACAAAGTACACAGGGAGCTGAGATGGTGGATTCCAGTGGGGACGAATTGATAATCTGTGAGGAGGGGGATGTACACGGTGATATATCGGAGGATGATGATGAGGTGGACATCTTGCCTCTGTAGAGCCAGTTTGTGCAAGGAGAGATTAATTGCTTCTTTTTTGGTGGGGGTCCAAACCAACCCGTCATTTCAGTCACAGTCGTGTGGCAGACCCTGTCACTGAAATGATGGGTTGGTTAAAGTGTGCATGTCCTGTTTATACAACATAAGGGTGGGTGGGAGGGCCCAAGGACAATTCCATCTTGAACCTCTTTTTTCTTTAATTTTTCTTTGCGTCATGTGCTGTTTGGGGAGTGTTTTTTGGAAGGGCCATCCTGCGTGACACTGCAGTGCCACTCCTAGATGGGCCAGGTGTTTGTGTCGGCCACTAGGGTCGCTTATCTTACTCACACAGCTACCTCATTGCGCCTCTTTTTTTCTTTGCGTCATGTGCTGTTTGGGGAGTGTTTTTTGGAAGGGCCATCCTGCGTGACACTGCAGTGCCACTCCTAGATGGGCCCGGTGTTTGTGTCGGCCACTAGGGTCGCTTAGCTTACTCACACAGCTACCTCATTGCGTCTCTTTTTTTCTTTGCGTCATGTGCTGTTTGGGGAGTGTTTTTTGGAAGGGCCATCCTGCGTGACACTGCAGTGCCACTCCTAGATGGGCCCGGTGTTTGTGTCGGCCACTAGGGTCGCTTAGCTTACTCACACAGCTACCTCATTGCGCCTCTTTTTTTCTTTGCATCATGTGCTGTTTGGGGAGTGTTTTTTGGAAGGGCCATCCTGCGTGACACTGCAGTGCCACTCCTAGATGGGCCAGGTGTTTGTGTCGGCCACTAGGGTCGCTTAGCTTAGTCATCCAGCGACCTCGGTGCAAATTTTAGGACTAAAAATAATATTGTGAGGTGTGAGGTATTCAGAATAGACTGAAAATTAGTGGAAATTATGGTTTTTGAGGTTAATAATACTTTGGGATCAAAATGACCCCCAAATTATATGATTTAAGCTGTTTTTTAGTGTTTTTTGAAAAAAACACCCGAATCCAAAACACACCCGAATCCGACAAAAAAAATTCGGTGAGGTTTTGCCAAAACGCGGTCGAACCCAAAACACGGCCGCGGAACCGAACCCAAAACCAAAACACAAAACCCAAAAAATTTCAAGTGCACATCTCTAGTGACTATCCTGCTACGCACAGCAGTGTTGTGCAGTGAATAGATTACGCATCCAGTCGCTGATGTGTGTAGCCCTATACTTACTCTGCCCCTGCGATCGGTTTGTATGTAGTTACTGCAGATTTATTTGCAGATGTACGAAAACTCCGCCTACAGCCCATACCATACACATCCACTACACGCCAAACTTCACGCCCCCCTCTTCACACAGCTGCAAAGCCAAACCCCTGCACCGCCCTCATCACGCCTCTGTCATTGCCTGTATGGATTTGGATTTTTTTTTGTCTGCACATTTTTTGCACATTGCGTCCTGACACATGTGCATTGATTGCTTTGCGCATGCGCAGAAAGCTAAAAATCGCTGCTTGCATTTTTATTTGCAGCAGCTATCAGGTCTAAATTAGGCCCAAAGTTTCTATAAAGAATCCATCATAAGACAAAAATTGCTTTCTCATAAGGAGAGAGAATTGACTGCATAGGAAAGGAATGAGTTAAACATCTTGGGAGGGGTGGACCTAGCTGTGAGGAAAGTACAGCCTTTGGGAAAGGGGAGGGTTTAATATATATATAGGGAAGGCTGGGCCATTTTGCTCTCTCTTGTCTGGTGATTTGCCTTTGAATGGGTGAGTGCTGCAGTGCAGAATTCCTCACTTGATTCGGTTCCCCCACTGTTTAGAGTTTTGGGTGATTTTTAGTTCCCTGCATTCCTGCATATAGCTCCCCTGCATTCCTTTGTTAATATGGTTTCCCGCCCTCGTCGTTCCGCCGGGCCCCCAGCTCGGTACCGCGCTTCTGGCGGTGGAGCTGGACCGGGGGAAGGGGTGGCAGGCCTGGGGGACGGGGCTCCGTCCCCCGGGGCCTCCACGGACTCGGGCGGGAGCACAGTGCGGCGGACCAGGTCGGCCTTGCCGCTGGGGGCCGGGCCGGCTGTGCCGGGCGGGCGGCGGGTGGGCCGGAGGTCCGTTTAGGCCGCCCGGAGGTAGACGGGCATCGGCCCTCGCCTCCGGGAGCGGCGGATGAAGCGGCGGTGTCCGGCGGGCCACGCTCGGCCTCTATCACTCCCCCCTTGCCGCGGCCGGCTGGAGGTGCCGGGCGGGGGGGGGGGAGGCCGGACGGGGGGAGGCTGTCCGCCGCGCGGGGCTTGTTACGGAGCCTCGCGCAGCGGGTCTTTCAAGTGCGGCGGGCGGGAGCTCTGTGGCGGGAAACAGTGGGACGCGCGCATGAGGTGTGCGCGCGCCCACGCTCGCCTCCGGCGCCGCCAGCCGCGCACGTGTGCGCGCAGCGGCGCCGCCAGCTCCTTTGTCTCCCCAGATCACTCCCCGGCAGCCGGAGTCCGGCAGGGGCCGGGGGGGGGAGAGGCAGGGGGGTGCAGCAGGTGCTGGCAGTGGAAAGGGAATGGCAGGGGCGTGCAGGGTATGCCCAAAGGAGTGCAGCAGCAAGCGGTGACGGGGCGCGCGAGCCCGTGCCCACTGCGAGCGGCGCCGTGCGCGCGCGCAGCTGCACCGCGGGTTTTCCCTGTCTCCCCAAAACACTCCCCTGGAGCCGGCGTACAGCGGCCTGCGGGGGAGGAGGGGGGACAGGGAGGGGGTTGGTGTCCACAGGGCTGCTGCACGCGCTGCTTGGTCTCGCGGCGGGCCCTCCCCAGAGGCGGGGGATAGTTCCGATCCGCAGGGGGAGGGGGCGTATTCGTAGGGGGAGAGTGAGGGCAGCGCGGGTACCGACAGGGGTGCCCCCGCTTTCCCGCCGGGGCAGCGGGCGTTGGGTGCCCGGTTCACGCCTGTCGGGCGGCGGGCGCGGGGTCGCGCGCGGGCCCCGGCTGGAGGTCCCTCGGGGTCCGATGCCGCGTTTTGGGGCGGTCACGACCCCTCCGGAGCGCTGGCGTCGGCCCTGGCCACGGTGGTGGAGGCATTAGGGCCGCTAGCCGTGGCTGCCTCCCCGAGGGCGGCGGCAAGTTCCGGCGCGCCTGCGGGGACAGGCGGGCGGCGGGCTTCGGCGGCACAGCGAGTGGCACGCGCCTGCCGGGAGCTCGGGGCGGCCGCTGCAGAATTGGAGCAGGGTCCGGGGCCGGACGCGCAGGGGTGCGCGGCGGCAACGCCCCCCCTCACGTAGGGCTCGGCAAGCGCCGCAAGTGCTGACTGGGTCCCCCGCTTCTTTCTCTTTTACAGGGGATCACGGGGAAGTGGAGATGGCAGAGTACGAGGAGGAAGACGTCGGGGTGGCCATGCCAGAGGATTCCATGTCGGGGCAGTCGACGGCATCAGGTGAGGTGGTGCAGTCGGTATCGGGTTCCCCCACGAGCTCTAGTTCTCGTAGTTCTTCCTCTTCCTCCTCTTCATCTTCTCTGTCGTCACAGGCGTCCGAAGTCAGTAGCACGACTAGGGCAAAGAAGCGGGCGACGAAATTCGCCAAGAGGGCAGCGGGCCAGCAGAAGAGGCGGAAGAGGCGCAAGCGGCTTAGCGAGGAAGCTCGTAGGGCCAAGAAACGCCGCGATTTGCCCGGGGTCGTTCGCTGCGACTACACTGCCATAATGCGGGGGCTGCGAGATAGCTGCCGCAGGAAGATTCGCAGGGGTGACTTCGTTGATGTGTTCATCTTGACGAAGGACGCGAAGAAGGAGTATAAGGCGGCGGCCGCAAAGAAGGGCATCGGGGCTGAGGCATTCCGGACCTTCGATAATTGGCTGGCCGGGTTTTGGGTCTTCGCGGCGTGTTACCTGGAGGACAGGCCCGAAGAGCACATGAACATAATTCGGTACCTGCATCTCGTACACGACATTCAGCGCACATCTTCAGGATCGGAGTGGCGTAGGTATGACCAGGAATTCAGGGAAAAGCAGGACGGTTTGCAGGTCATGGACTTTGGGTTCAAGGACGTTGAGGTCAGGCTCAAGGTCACTCGGGCTTCGCAACAGGTTGAGGAGCCCCCGAAACCGGGGGCGGACGGGCACCGCGCAGGGTCGTCCGCCCAGGGGTCCGGCGCGGACGGCAGATTGGCCAAGCCAGGTAGGGCGGCCGTCCGTACAGGGGGGCGAGCCGCCACAAAAGGAAAATGTTTCGCGTTTAACAACGCGGCATGTTCCTTCGGCAAGCAGTGTCGTTTTCGACACTCGTGCCTGCAATGTGGCGGATCCCACCCAGCCTCCTCCTGCTTCAAAGGCAGTCGGCAGGGTGCCCGGGGTAAGCAAACTTACCCCAGACAGGCCGCAGGGGGGAACGCTCCGCAGAGCTCCAACACCAATTAATTTGGAGACTATGGGCCGGTGGTTGGACTGGCATCCGAATAAGGAGGATGCAAAATTTTTGTTTTCCGGTTTTCAGTTTGGGTTTTGCTTGCCTGTTGCGAGCGAGGTGTCCGTGCGGGCCCAGCGGAACCTCCAGTCTGCCCGAACCTTGCCGTTAGTGCTGCGGGAGAAAGTGGATAAGGAGGTCGGGTTGGGCAGGATGGAGGGACCGTTTACATCGCCCCCGGTGGATGGCTTGGTCATCTCTCCGGTGGGGATGGTTCCCAAGAAGACTCCAGGCGCTTTTCGGCTCATTCAGCATCTTTCTTACCCGTCGGGGGCGTCGGTCAATGACGCGATACCGCCGGCTCATTGCTCGGTGGTGTATCGGTCATTTGACGAGGCGTTGGAGCTGGTCCGCAGTTACGGGGCTGGGGCCCTCATGGCTAAGATTGATGTTGAGTCCGCTTTTCGGTTGCTGCCGTTACATCCGGACTCATGCCGCTTTATGGGTTTTCGGATAGGAACGGAGTATTTCATCGACAAATGTTTGCCGATGGGATGTTCAGTTTCATGCTCGTTTTCGAACGGTTTAGCACGTTTCTGCATTGGTGTGTGGAGTCTTCGTCAGGAGGTCATGGGGTTGCACATTACCTCGATGACTTCCTGTGTGCGGGTCCGGCAAATTCTTCACGGTGCGGCGACTTGCTCTTCAGCATCCGAGCTCTGTTTTTCCACTTCAGCGTTCCCGTGGCCGAGGATAAAACAGAGGGACCGTCCTCCTGTTAGTCCTTTTTGGGGATTGAGATTGACACGGTGGCGGGAGAGTGTCGGCTACCTCGGGACAAGGTGGCGAAGCTCCGCAACGCCATTTGCCGGTTCGAGGGGTAGCATAAGGTCACGCTGCGGCATGCGCAGTCTTTGCTGGTCATGTTGAACTTTGCTTGTCGGGTAATCCCGATGGGCAGGGTTTTCTGCCGGAAGCTAGAAAGGGCGACTGCGGGGTGTGCCAGACCACACCATTTCGTGCGATTGTCCTCCGAGAGTAAGAGGGATTTGGCCGTATGGGCCTCGTTCCTGGAGGACTTCAACGGGGTGTGTATACGGCAGGCGCCAACGGTGGACAGCGCTAGGTTGCAGCTGTTCACCGACGCAGCGGGTGCCTCTGGATTCGGTTTGCTATCTGGAGGGATCTTGGTGCCGGCGGAATGGCATCGCGAAGGTTTAACTAAGGACCTTTTGCTTTTGGAGCTTTTCCCCATTATGGTGGCGCTGGAGGTCTGGGGCGATCGGCAGGCTCATCGCAGCATCTTGGTTAGATGTGACAATCTGGGCGTGGTGCACGCGAGAAATAACCAGAGAGCAAAGTCGCTGGTGGTTCTGCGGGGGCTGGGACAGTTGTTAGTGACGTGCCTACGTAGGAACCTGTTATTCCGCGCGCAGTATGTGCCCGGTCTGGAGAACGGCATTGCCGACGCTTTGTCGCGAGGGCAGTGGGAAAGGTTTTGTTTGTTGGCACCCGAGGCAGACGAGCATGGTTTTCATTGTCCCGGTTATGTTTGGCAGGTGATCGAGCCGGACTGGAGGGTCTAGCGTTGCGGTCAGTCGCGCCAACCATGCTTAAGGCTTACGGACAAGCTTGGAGCGAGTGGGAGGAGTTTGTTCGAGGACGAAATCAACAAGGTAAGAGCGGGCATCGGATGATGCTTTCTTTTATTTGGCAGCTGTAGGTTTCGGGTAGGTCCAGAGCGGGGGTATCCCGGTACTGGGCTGGCATTTTGTTTTTCAGCAAGATAAAGGGCGTCCCTGACGTGACAAAAAGCGGGATTCTGCTGAAGGCAATGAAGGGATGGGCGCGGGTTGCGCCGACGGCGCCTGACAAGAGGCGGCCCATTGATGCGGCTTTGTTGCCGGCTGTCATCAGGGCGGTTGGAGGCGTCGCGTCGTCCGTGTTTGAGTCGCTGTTGTTCAGTTTGGCGTTCTCAATGGCTTACCACGGGGCCTTTAGGGTTTCGGAATTGGTGGCACCTTCTAAGCGAGCAGATTCGCGCATGCTGGTCAGTGATGTGGTGGTGGGTGAGAGGTCCTTGCTATGCAGATCGCGGCGCTCTAAGACGGACCAAGGGGGGAAAGGTCGATGGGTTACCTTGGTTCCGGCAATTGAGGAGAGCATTTGCCCAGTAAGGTTGGCAGTGCAGTATGAGGCGGTACGGCCCGACGGTCGGGGGTCATGGCTGCTGCATTATGACGGGCTGCCGGTGACGAAGTATCAATTTCGTTGGATGCTGGGTCGCTGTCTTGCGAGCTTGGGCCTTCCACCCGCTGCGTTCGGGACGCATTCCTTCCGCATAGGAGCTGCGACGTCGGCTGCGGCGGCGGGATTTTCCAGGGCGGAAATCCAGGCGGTGGGGCGATGGAAGTCGTCGAGTTACAGACGATATATTCGCCCCGTTGCATGAGATGTTGGCTTGCGCGCGTTTTTGTTTAATTACAGTTGTATAATCAGGTTGTACAGTTCAGTGCGTTATGGTGTTGTGCGTCTGTTTGTCCCCCCCTTTTTTATCCTACTCAGGGATTAGCTACTCGCCGTTGCTGGCATGAGCCGGCAGCGGGGGTCTGGAGTTCTTTTGCGATTTTTTGCCTGACTTGACGGACTGAATTCTAATCCACAATTTGGCTGATCATTTTCTAATCAAAGTCTCTCAGCAGGTTTTACGCTTTCACCTCCAGCTGAGTTCTTACATGTTTTTCCCATTTTATACCCCCTTCCCCCCCTCCCCCCCCCACCCGTTTGATTTCTTATTTTAATTTGATTTTTCCCATTGTGTGTTCATGTTCGCTTCAAATTGGCTAGAAGCTTGTGCAGATCGGCTAGGCCGTGACTTCTGCAATAGACAAAAACTCACTTTTTTCTTTTTGGCAGATCCTTCAGGTTAATGCATTTAATAAACAAGATATTGATAATTAGTAACCAATTCTACCCCTTTTTCTCCTCTTCAGGTTGGTTTGAAGATGACTTGGCTATTTGGGTGGTTGGCCACTCTTATGTGTATTGGGCCGCCAAGTTTCTGGCCTCGGAGGGGGCTCATATGTTTCCTAGGGCTCAGGGAGTTCGTTGGCTTGGTTGGCGAGGGATGATGTGGAAAGATCTGAGAAGTAGACTAGTCAGTCAGGCCAGCAAGCATGGAGTCCCTAGGGTGCTAGTTGTCCATCTAGGTGGCAACGACCTGGGGAAGAGGACGTCTTTGGAGCTGCGGTGGGCCATGATACAGGATCTGGCAAGTGTGGCCGCAACATGGACCAATTGCGTATTGGTGTTCTCCTTGATGGTGCCAAGGTTGAGTTGGCGAGGTGTGGCGGACGGACGCGTAATTGATGTGGCCAGGAAGAAGGTGAATGGGGCGGTGGTGAAGTGGGTGTTGTCCCACGGAGGCAAAGTAGTTCGCCACCCTAGGATTCGGTTCCGAGACAGTCACCTTTTTCGGCCTGATGGGGTACATCTATCCAATGAGGGGATGATGTTTTTCCTGGAGGATCTGTGTCTTGTGTTGCAGGAGTTAGGGTGAGGTTATGGTGGCGGTGCGAAGACGGCAGTTTGTTGTTGTATGGTAAGCTGTAGTGATTTACAGTTTGGTGTGGTTTAGGTGCACTCACCTCCATCGACTTAGTGGCCGCTCGACCACCCGTCCGGGAAGGCAGCAGCAGGGCACCCATCAGGGTGGGTAGTCACTGTGGGGGTTGAGTTGTCTCCTATTACCGATTTTGTTAGTTCGTAGTTAAATTAGGATGGTTTTCGAATTTTAGCATTTTAAGGTTAGCGTTAGTTTAATAGAGCCGTTCTTTTTTCTGCCACCATATGCCGGCTGAATCGGCATCTTAATAAAATTTTCTATTACAGGTTTGCTATGGTTAGGGTCAAATAAATAGCTAGCAATTTTTCTGCCAAATTCAAGTCTCCGTGTCTTTATTTATTGGTATAGGGGTAACAAATGCTTTACTTTGAATGTAGGGGTCAACCGAATATCACTAGGATGTTTAGGAGAGAGAATTGACTGCATAGGAAAGGAATGAGTTAAACATCTTGGGAGGGGTGGACCTAGCTGTGAGGAAAGTACAGCCTTTGGAAAAGGGGAGGGTTTAATATATATAGGGAAGGCTAGGCCATTTTGCTCTCTCTTGTCTGGTGATTTGCCTTCCCACCCTCCCGCCCTGTTGGTAGAGGTTCTGGCACGGAGTGCCTTGGCGTTGAATTGTTGGCTGGGTTTATCGTTGGCTATTTATTGGCGGAAAAGAACGGCAGTTTGTTGTTGTATGGTAAGCTGTAGTGATTTACAGTTTGGTGTGGTTTAGGTGCACTCACCTCCATCGACTTAGTGGCCGCTCGACCACCCGTCCGGGAAGGCAGCGGCAGGGCACCCATCAGGGTGGGTAGTCACTGTGGGGGTTGAGTTGTCTCCTATTACCGATTTTGATAGTTCGTAGTTAAATTAGGATGGTTTTCGAATTTTAGCATTTTAAGGTTAGCGTTAGTTTAATAGAGCCGTTCTTTTTTCTGCCACCATATGCCGGCTGAATCGGCATCTTAATAAAATTTTCTATTACAGGTTTGCTATGGTTAGGGTCAAATAAATAGCTAGCAATTTTTCTGCCAAATTCAAGTCTCCGTGTCTTTATTTATTGGTATAGGGGTAACAAATGCTTTACTTTGAATGTAGGGGTCCACCGAATATCACTAGGATGTTTAAGTAATGCTTAAGAGTTCTGCAGTTTAAATAGGATATATTCCATAAAACAAAGGCCTTATATAAAACAACTCCTGAATACACTTTATGAAAGGTTGCTTAATCAGAAATGTGTGAGTCATAGAAGCATAATTTTATTAGGACATTATGATGGCTGTTTAAATGGGGCTCATAACAATTAACCCTTTATAAAAATGGCTTATTTTCCCTTTTTCATTTTTAAAATAGGAGGC
Source organism: Pseudophryne corroboree (assembly GCF_028390025.1). Taxonomy (NCBI): domain Eukaryota; kingdom Metazoa; phylum Chordata; class Amphibia; order Anura; family Myobatrachidae; genus Pseudophryne; species Pseudophryne corroboree. The sequence continues at coordinate 396,486,266 of NC_086444.1, read as the reverse complement.
ACTCACCAGCTGACTCCTAAGGAGCTGCACTGGAAAAAATCCTCAGCCACCTTTACAGCAAGAACATTTTAAATACACAATATGCATACCTAGTACCTCCTCATCTGTATTTGCAGCAGTGCCACATTCTCATCATAAGAGAAAATAAAGTTTTTGCCAGACTTTGTTTTAGAGGGCTGGCTGTCCTCCCATGCCTCCACCTCCTGCAATTCTTTGCTTTGTTTTATATATTTTTTTGTTTGTTGAGAGACATCATAGGGGGGTATTCATTTAGTGACCTTTTTTTTATCCAGGCAAAAAACTGAACTTCTTGGCTGTTTATAAGTCCAACTTACATTTCACCTATACAATTCGACCTATTTTCGGCTAGCCGAAAAAAACGGCACTAAATCAATACCCCCCATAATCCTTCATAACCCAACTGGATGATAACCCTGTTAATCAATTATTGCCGGTCAGAATCAATTTACCTTCTGTTTCAGCAAACACACCTGACTAAGGCTAGTCATTTATTTCTTAGGAGTTTTATGGTGGTTTATAGAAATGCTGCTTCATAAATCTGGGGTTTCAATTTTATTCTATTCTTTCTATGGTTTAAAGCAGGGGTGGTGAACCTTTTTTCTACCAAGGGCCAGTTTGATATTTATAAAATCCTTCGGGGGCCAAACAAAAATTATCAACTTAAAAATTAGCCTGCCCCCAGTAGATATGCTCCCATTAGATATGACCCCTAGTAGCGCTGCTTACACAGACACACATTAAAAGAAAGAAAAAACACAATACTCACCAGCCCCGCTCCTGCTTCTGGACCCTTGCCCTCTGCCTGGCTGCCCGCTCCTCAGAACTATGGGAGAGACGTCATGACATCTCTTCCATAGCACCGCACAGGCACACACGCACACTGCCAGAGCCGGAAGCCGGAGCTCAGGAGTGAGCTCCTGCCTCCGGCTGCTGCTGAGGGGAAGAAGCCGGGTGCCCGATAGTAACAAAATCTCAGCGGGCGCCCGTCTTCTCCCTTGGTTAGGTGAGCCTGGGAGGGCCGGATCAAGTGGCTTTGCGGGCCTTATATGGCCCGCGGGCCTGAGGTTCCCCACCCCTTGTTTAAACCATCAATGGTGCCTTGAGATTCAATTCTGTTCTATTCTATCCTAAAATGTGTTTTCTCAGCAGTTTTGGCCTAAATTTAACAGATTGCAAAATACTTGTCAAACCTCCACAAAACTGTTTGGGTTTACTTAGTATATTTTGTCCTATATTTTTAGGCACTAAAACGCCATTGATGTCTATCAGTGAGCAATTGACTGCAAAACTGACATTTAGTAAACTTAATGCTAAGAAACAAAGACTAACTTAACATTTCAAGTACAAATACATACACATAATTATTCTCTTTCCCTTTAAAGGATGAAATGGAAATATGCTTTACTGTTGCTTCCTGATTGCTATTATCACTGTAATAATACAAAAATATTACAGCATCAACACTATTATAGTATTAGCACAAATGGGAGAGATTCAGATGCATTCAGCCAATCAGAAGAGGAGACCAACTGTCATCAGCTCACATTTTGTATCAGTGGTCAAGTAAGTCACCTTCAAAACTGAACAAAAGTGACATTCTTGTGGTCACTGACAAACCATTAAAAAACTATAATGCACCATCATTGTAAGAATGCCAGGTTTTGAAGATCTGGATTGGGACCCTTGAGCTTAGGTTGCTTAGTAGATGAGGAGTTCACGTTGGGAGCCTTGAAGAAGCTCCTGCTCATCTGGGCCTTACCCAAGAAAGTTACATGGCTTCTGTGGGTACTGTGGCCTGAGACACAAAATTTAGAACTGAGGTCTTAACCAGGGAACTCAGGACTGAAATCTCCAGCAGCAAACTCAGGACTGGAACCGGTCACGGGACATACTGGACTGAGACCAAAAGACAGATGTACAGATCTGGAACCCGTTGTTAGGTACTATAACCTGGTGAAGCAGCCAATGGGAGAATGAACCCAGTGGAATGTGCAAGCTGTATGCATGAGGAAGACCAAAGGTGCTTGGTATTACTGACAGGAGATTAGATTGATTGAAACCATTGACTCATTGAATGTCCCAATGTAATGTGATTTTCTTGTAATCATTTTCTTACATTTTCATTATTGTGATTATCCAATTCTTGCTGTAAACTAACCACCATCTTTAATCCTGAAGCTCTGTGAGTGCCGGTCACAAGCTGATGAGTGGATTTCACAAGGCAGGTGAGTTACCACTCTCCCTCTTCAACAGTACAGGTCTTCATACAGATGGAGCCTCTGTTATCTTTGCCTGCCTAGTCGCAGGCGTGCACTCCCGGCGTGACTAGGCGATCCATCCGCCTAGGCACGCCGGGAGTGCACAGAGGCGCTCCCATTCAGAGCATCTCTGTTTGGGCGCGAGCGTCTCTGTCCGGGCGCACGGACGGAGACGCTCTCCATTCAAGTGAATGAGGTACATCTCCGTCTAGGCGCACGCACCCATCCAGACGGAGACGCTCACAGTGACTATGGCCACCCAGGCGGGCACCTAGTCACGGAAAGAGCAAAGCTAGTGGAGACTCCATGTACATGCCGTCGTTATCTGAACCGCTTCACCGCGATCTGGAGATGAAGGTCGCCTGTTCATATAATGGATGGAGCATGGATGTGAATACTAGAGATGAGCGCCGGAAATTTTTCGGGTTTTGTGTTTTGGTTTTGGGTTCGGTTCCGCGGCCGTGTTTTGGGTTCGACCGCGTTTTGGCAAAACCTCACCGAATTTTTTTTGTCGGATTCGGGTGTGTTTTGGATTCGGGTGTTTTTTTCCAAAAAACCTAAAAAACAGCTTAAATCATAGAATTTGGGGGTCATTTTGATCCCAAAGTATTATTAACCTCAAAAACCATAATTTCCACTCATTTTCAGTCTATTCTGAATACCTCACACCTCACAATATTATTTTTAGTCCTAAAATTTGCACCGAGGTCGCTGGATGACTAAGCTAAGCGACCCTAGTGGCCGACACAAACACCTGGCCCATCTAGGAGTGGCACTGCAGTGTCACGCAGGATGGCCCTTCCAAAAAACACTCCCCAAACAGCACATGACGCAAAGAAAAAAAGAGGCGCAATGAGGTAGCTGTGTGAGTAAGATAAGCGACCCTAGTGGCCGACACAAACACCGGGCCCATCTAGGAGTGGCACTGCAGTGTCACGCAGGATGGCCCTTCCAAAAAACACTCCCCAAACAGCACATGACGCAAAGAAAAAAAGAGGCACAATGAGGTAGCTGTGTGAGTAAGATAAGCGACCCTAGTGGCCGACACAAACACCGGGCCCATCTAGGAGTGGCACTGCAGTGTCACGCAGGATGGCCCTTCCAAAAAACACTCCCCAAACAGCACATGACGCAAAGAAAAAAAGAGGCGCAATGAGGTAGCTGTGTGAGTAAGATAAGCGACCCTAGTGGCCGACACAAACACCGGGCCCATCTAGGAGTGGCACTGCAGTGTCACGCAGGATGGCCCTTCCAAAAAACACTCCCCAAACAGCACATGACGCAAAGAAAAAAAGAGGCACAATGAGGTAGCTGTGTGAGTAAGATAAGCGACCCTAGTGGCCGACACAAACACCGGGCCCATCTAGGAGTGGCACTGCAGTGTCACGCAGGATTGCCCTTCCAAAAAACACTCCCCAAACAGCACATGACGCAAAGAAAAAAAGAGGCACAATGAGGTAGCTGTGTGAGTAAGATAAGCGACCCTAGTGGCCGACACAAACACCGGGCCCATCTAGGAGTGGCACTGCAGTGTCACGCAGGATGGCCCTTCCAAAAAACACTCCCCAAACAGCACATGACGCAAAGAAAAAAAGAGGCGCAATGAGGTAGCTGTGTGAGTAAGATAAGCGACCCTAGTGGCCGACACAAACACCGGGCCCATCTAGGAGTGGCACTGCAGTGTCACGCAGGATGGCCCTTCCAAAAAACACTCCCCAAACAGCACATGACGCAAAGAAAAAAAGAGGCACAATGAGGTAGCTGTGTGAGTAAGATAAGCGACCCTAGTGGCCGACACAAACACCGGGCCCATCTAGGAGTGGCACTGCAGTGTCACGCAGGATTGCCCTTCCAAAAAACACTCCCCAAACAGCACATGACGCAAAGAAAAAAAGAGGCACAATGAGGTAGCTGTGTGAGTAAGATAAGCGACCCTAGTGGCCGACACAAACACCGGGCCCATCTAGGAGTGGCACTGCAGTGTCACGCAGGATGGCCCTTCCAAAAAACACTCCCCAAACAGCACATGACGCAAAGAAAAAAAGAGGCGCAATGAGGTAGCTGTGTGAGCAAGATAAGCGACCCTAGTGGCCGACACAAACACCGGGCCCATCTAGGAGTGGCACTGCAGTGTCACGCAGGATGGCCCTTCCAAAAAACACTCCCCAAACAGCACATGACGCAAAGAAAAAAAGAGGCACAATGAGGTAGCTGTGTGAGTAAGATAAGCGACCCTAGTGGCCGACACAAACACCGGGCCCATCTAGGAGTGGCACTGCAGTGTCACGCAGGATGGCCCTTCCAAAAAACACTCCACAAACAGCACATGACGCAAAGAAAAAAAGAGGCGCAATGAGGTAGCTGTGTGAGTAAGATAAGCGACCCTAGTGGCCGACACAAACACCGGGCCCATCTAGGAGTGGCACTGCAGTGTCACGCAGGATGGCCCTTCCAAAAAACACTCCCCAAACAGCACATGACGCAAAGAAAAAAAGAGGCACAATGAGGTAGCTGTGTGAGTAAGATAAGCGACCCTAGTGGCCGACACAAACACCGGGCCCATCTAGGAGTGGCACTGCAGTGTCACGCAGGATTGCCCTTCCAAAAAACACTCCCCAAACAGCACATGACGCAAAGAAAAAAAGAGGCACAATGAGGTAGCTGTGTGAGTAAGATAAGCGACCCTAGTGGCCGACACAAACACCGGGCCCATCTAGGAGTGGCACTGCAGTGTCACGCAGGATGGCCCTTCCAAAAAACACTCCCCAAACAGCACATGACGCAAAGAAAAAAAGAGGCGCAATGAGGTAGCTGTGTGAGTAAGATAAGCGACCCTAGTGGCCGACACAAACACCGGGCCCATCTAGGAGTGGCACTGCAGTGTCACGCAGGATGGCCCTTCCAAAAAACACTCCCCAAACAGCACATGACGCAAAGAAAAAAAGAGGCACAATGAGGTAGCTGTGTGAGTAAGATAAGCGACCCTAGTGGCCGACACAAACACCGGGCCCATCTAGGAGTGGCACTGCAGTGTCACGCAGGATGGCCCTTCCAAAAAACACTCCACAAACAGCACATGACGCAAAGAAAAAAAGAGGCGCAATGAGGTAGCTGTGTGAGTAAGATAAGCGACCCTAGTGGCCGACACAAACACCGGGCCCATCTAGGAGTGGCACTGCAGTGTCACGCAGGATGGCCCTTCCAAAAAACACTCCCCAAACAGCACATGACGCAAAGAAAAAAAGAGGCGCAATGAGGTAGCTGTGTGAGTAAGATAAGCGACCCTAGTGGCCGACACAAACACCTGGCCCATCTAGGAGTGGCACTGCAGTGTCACGCAGGATGGCCCTTCCAAAAAACACTCCCCAAACAGCACATGACGCAAAGAAAAAAAGAGGCGCAATGAGGTAGCTGTGTGAGTAAGATAAGCGACCCTAGTGGCCGACACAAACACCGGGCCCATCTAGGAGTGGCACTGCAGTGTCACGCAGGATGGCCCTTCCAAAAAACACTCCACAAACAGCACATGACGCAAAGAAAAAAAGAGGCGCAATGAGGTAGCTGTGTGAGTAAGATAAGCGACCCTAGTGGCCGACACAAACACCGGGCCCATCTAGGAGTGGCACTGCAGTGTCACGCAGGATGGCCCTTCCAAAAAACACTCCACAAACAGCACATGACGCAAAGAAAAAAAGAGGCGCAATGAGGTAGCTGTGTGAGTAAGATAAGCGACCCTAGTGGCCGACACAAACACCGGGCCCATCTAGGAGTGGCACTGCAGTGTCACGCAGGATGGCCCTTCCAAAAAACACTCCCCAAACAGCACATGACACAAAGAAAAAAAGAGGCGCAATGAGGTAGCTGTGTGAGTAAGATAAGCGACCCTAGTGGCCGACACAAACACCGGGCCCATCTAGGAGTGGCACTGCAGTGTCACGCAGGATGGCCCTTCCAAAAAACACTCCACAAACAGCACATGACGCAAAGAAAAATTAAAGAAAAAAGAGGTGCAAGATGGAATTGTCCTTGGGCCCTCCCACCCACCCTTATGTTGTATAAACAGGACATGCACACTTTAACCAACCCATCATTTCAGTGACAGGGTCTGCCACACGACTGTGACTGAAATGACGGGTTGGTTTGGACCCCCACCAAAAAAGAAGCAATTAATCTCTCCTTGCACAAACTGGCTCTACAGAGGCAAGATGTCCACCTCATCATCATCCTCCGATATATCACCGTGTACATCCCCCTCCTCACAGATTATCAATTCGTCCCCACTGGAATCCACCATCTCAGCTCCCTGTGTACTTTGTGGAGGCAATTGCTGCTGGTCAATGTCTCCACGGAGGAATTGATTATAATTCATTTTAATGAACATCATCTTCTCCACATTTTCTGGATGTAACCTCGTACGCTGATTGCTGACAAGGTGAGCGGCGGCACTAAACACTCTTTCGGAGTACACACTTGTGGGAGGGCAACTTAGGTAGAATAAAGCCAGTTTGTGCAAGGGCCTCCAAATTGCCTCTTTTTCCTGCCAGTATAAGTACGGACTGTGTGACGTGCCTACTTGGATGCGGTCACTCATATAATCCTCCACCATTCTTTCAATGGGGAGAGAATCATATGCAGTGACAGTAGACGACATGTCCGTAATCGTTGTCAGGTCCTTCAGTCCTGACCAGATGTCAGCATCAGCAGTCGCTCCAGACTGCCCTGCATCACCGCCAGCGGGTGGGCTCGGAATTCTGAGCCTTTTCCTCGCACCCCCAATTGCGGGAGAATGTGAAGGAGGAGATGTTGACAGGTCGCGTTCCGCTTGACTTGACAATTTTCTCACCAGCAGGTCTTTCAACCCCAGCAGACTTGTGTCTGCCGGAAAGAGAGATCCAAGGTAGGCTTTAAATCTAGGATCGAGCACGGTGGCCAAAATGTAGTGCTCTGATTTCAACAGATTGACCACCCGTGAATCCTTGTTAAGCGAATTAAGGGCTCCATCCACAAGTCCCACATGCCTAGCGGAATCGCTCCGTGTTAGCTCCTCCTTCAATGTCTCCAGCTTCTTCTGCAAAATCCTGATGAGGGGAATGACCTGACTCAGGCTGGCAGTGTCTGAACTGACTTCACGTGTGGCAAGTTCAAAGGGCAGCAGAACCTTGCACAACGTTGAAATCATTCTCCACTGCGCTTGAGACAGGTGCATTCCACCTCCTATATCGTGCTCAATTGTATAGGCTTGAATGGCCTTTTGCTGCTCCTCCAACCTCTGAAGCATATAGAGGGTTGAATTCCACCTCGTTACCACTTCTCGCTTCAGATGATGGCAGGGCAGGTTCAGTTGTTTTTGGTGGTGCTCCAGTCTTCTGTACGTGGTGCCTGTACGCCGAAAGTGTCCCGCAATTCTTCTGGCCACCGACAGCATCTCTTGCACGCCCCTGTCGTTTTTTAAAAAATTCTGCACCACCAAATTCAAGGTATGTGCAAAACATGGGACGTGCTGGAATTTGCCCATATTTAATGCACACACAATATTGCTGGCGTTGTCCGATGCCACAAATCCACAGGAGAGTCCAATTGGGGTAAGCCATTCCGCGATGATCTTCCTCAGTTGCCGTAAGAGGTTTTCAGCTGTGTGCGTATTCTGGAAACCGGTGATACAAAGCGTAGCCTGCCTAGGAAAGAGTTGGCGTTTGCGAGATGCTGCTACTGGTGCCGCCGCTGCTGTTCTTGCGGCGGGAGTCCATACATCTACCCAGTGGGCTGTCACAGTCATATAGTCCTGACCCTGCCCTGCTCCACTTGTCCACATGTCCGTGGTTAAGTGGACATTGGGTACAGCTGCATTTTTTAGGACACTGGTGACTCTTTTTCTGAGGTCTGTGTACATTTTCGGTATCGCCTGCCTAGAGAAATGGAACCTAGATGGTATTTGGTACCGGGGACACAGTACCTCCAACAAGTCTCTAGTTGGCTCTGCAGTAATGATGGATACCGGAACCACGTTTCTCACGACCCAGGATGCCAAGGCCTCAGTTATCCGCTTTGCAGTAGGATGACTGCTGTGATATTTCATCTTCCTCGCAAAGGACTGTTGGACAGTCAATTGCTTGGTGGAAGTAGTAAAAGTGGTCTTACGACTTCCCCTCTGGGATGACCATCGACTCCCAGCAGCAACAACAGCAGCGCCAGCAGCAGTAGGCGTTACACGCAAGGATGCATCGGAGGAATCCCAGGCAGGAGAGGAATCGTCAGAATTGCCAGTGACATGGCCTGCAGGACTATTGGCATTCCTGGGGAAGGAGGAAATTGACACTGAGGGAGTTGGTGGGGTGGTTTGCGTGAGCTTGGTTACAAGAGGAAGGTATTTACTGGTCAGTGGACTGCTTCCGCTGTCACCCAAAGTTTTTGAACTTGTCACTGACTTATTATGAATGCGCTGCAGGTGACGTATAAGGGAGGATGTTCCGAGGTGGTTAACGTCCTTACCCCTACTTATTACAGCTTGACAAAGGCAACACACGGCTTGACACCTGTTGTCCGCATTTCTGGTGAAATACTTCCACACCGAAGAGCTGATTTTTTTGGTATTTTCACCAGGCATGTCAGTGGCCATATTCCTCCCACGGACAACAGGTGTCTCCCCGGGTGCCTGACTTAAACAAACCACCTCACCATCAGAATCCTCCTGGTCAATTTTCTCCCCAGCGCCAGCAACACCCATATCCTCCTCATCCTGGTGTACTTCAACACTGACATCTTCAATCTGACTATCAGGAACCGGACTGCGGGTGCTCCTTCCAGCACTTGCAGGGGGCGTGCAAATGGTGGAAGGTGCATGCTCTTCACGTCCAGTGTTGGGAAGGTCAGGCATCGCAACCGACACAATTGGAGTCGGACTCTCCTTGTGGATTTGGGATTTTGAAGAACGCACAGTTCTTTGCGGTGCTACTGCTTTTGCCAGCTTGAGTCTTTTCATTTTTCTAGCGAGAGGCTGAGTGCTTCCATCCTCATGTGAAGCTGAACCACTAGCCATGAACATAGGCCAGGGCCTCAGCCGTTCCTTGCCACTCCGTGTGGTAAATGGCATATTGGCAAGTTTACGCTTCTCCTCCGACAATTTTATTTTAGGTTATGGAGTCCTTTTTTTACTGATATTTGGTGTTTTGGATTTGACATGCTCTGTACTATGACATTGGGCATCGGCCTTGGCAGACGACGTTGCTGGCATTTCATCGTCTCGGACATGACTAGTGGCAGCAGCTTCAGCACGAGGTGGAAGTGGATCTTGATCTTTCCCTAATTTTGGAACCTCAACATTTTTGTTCTCCATATTTTAATAGGCACAACTAAAAGGCACCTCAGGTAAACAATGGAGATGGATGGATACTAGTATACTTATGGATGGACTGCCGAGTGCCGACACAGAGGTAGCTACAGCCGTGGACTAACGTACTGTGTCTGCAGCTAATATAGACTGGATGATAATGATATGAAATCAATATATATATGTATATATAATATCACTAGTACTGCAGCCGGACAGGTAGATATATATTTATTAGGTAATGATGACTGATGACGGACCTGCTGGACACTGTCAGCACAGCAGCACCGCAGACTGCTACAGTAAGCTACTATAGTAGTATGAATCAAGAAGAAAGAAAAAAAAAAAACCACGGGTAGGTGGTATACAATTATGGATGGACTGCCGAGTGCCGACACAGAGGTAGCTACAGCCGTGGACTAACGTACTGTGTCTGCTGCTAATATAGACTGGATGATAATGATATGAAATCAATATATATATGTATATATAATATCACTAGTACTGCAGCCGGACAGGTAGATATATATTTATTAGGTAATGATGACTGATGACGGACCTGCTGGACACTGTCAGCTCAGCAGCACCGCAGACTGCTACAGTAAGCTACTATAGTAGTATGTATCAAGAAGAAAGAAAAAAAAAACCACGGGTAGGTGGTATACAATTATGGATGGACTGCCGAGTGCCGACACAGAGGTAGCTACAGCCGTGGACTAACGTACTGTGTCTGCTGCTAATATAGACTGGATGATAATGATATGAAATCAATATATATATGTATATATAATATCACTAGTACTGCAGCCGGACAGGTAGATATATATTTATTAGGTAATGATGACTGATGACGGACCTGCTGGACACTGTCAGCTCAGCAGCACCGCAGACTGCTACAGTAAGCTACTATAGTAGTATGTATCAAGAAGAAAGAAAAAAAAAAACACGGGTAGGTGGTATACAATTATGGATGGACTGCCGAGTGCCGACACAGAGGTAGCTACAGCCGTGGACTAACGTACTGTGTCTGCTGCTAATATAGACTGGATGATAATGATATGAAATCAATATATATATGTATATATAATATCACTAGTACTGCAGCCGGACAGGTAGATATATATTTATTAGGTAATGATGACTGATGACGGACCTGCTGGACACTGTCAGCTCAGCAGCACCGCAGACTGCTACAGTAAGCTACTATAGTAGTATGTATCAAGAAGAAAGAAAAAAAAAAAACACGGGTAGGTGGTATACAATTATGGATGGACTGCCGAGTGCCGACACAGAGGTAGCTACAGCCGTGGACTAACGTACTGTGTCTGCTGCTAATATAGACTGGATGATAATGATATGAAATCAATATATATATGTATATATAATATCACTAGTACTGCAGCCGGACAGGTAGATATATATTTATTAGGTAATGATGACTGATGACGGACCTGCTGGACACTGTCAGCTCAGCAGCACCGCAGACTGCTACAGTAAGCTACTATAGTAGTATGTATCAAGAAGAAAGAAAAAAAAAAAAACCACGGGTAGGTGGTATACAATTATGGATGGACTGCCGAGTGCCGACACAGAGGTAGCTACAGCCGTGGACTAACGTACTGTGTCTGCTGCTAATATAGACTGGATGATAATGATATGAAATCAATATATATATGTATATATAATATCACTAGTACTGCAGCCGGACAGGTAGATATATATTTATTAGGTAATGATGACTGATGACGGACCTGCTGGACACTGTCAGCTCAGCAGCACCGCAGACTGCTACAGTAAGCTACTATAGTAGTATGTATCAAGAAGAAAGAAGAAAAAAAAACCACGGGTAGGTGGTATACAATTATGGATGGACTGCCGAGTGCCGACACAGAGGTAGCTACAGCCGTGGACTAACGTACTGTGTCTGCTGCTAATATAGACTGGATGATAATGATATGAAATCAATATATATATGTATATATAATATCACTAGTACTGCAGCCGGACAGGTATATATATTTATTATGTAATGACTGATGACGGACCTGCTGGACACTGTCAGCTCAGCAGCACCGCAGACTGCTACAGTAAGCTACTATAGTAGTATGTATAAAGAAGAAAGAAAAAAAAAAAAACACGGTTAGGTGGTATACAATTATAATATTATATATATATTAATTATATACAATTATATTTATATATATATTAATTAAACTGGTGGTGATTATTAAACTGGTGGTCAGGTCACTGGTCACACTATCAGCAACTTGCAAGTAGTACTCCTAAGCATACAATCACAATATATATTATACTGGTGTGGCACTCTGGCAGCAAAAGTGTGCACTGTACGTTATATGTAGTATGTACTCCTGAGTCCTGAGTCCTGCTCTCAGACTCTAACTGCTCCCCACTGTCAGTGTCTCCCCCACAAGTCAGATAATACAATACAGTCACACTATCTATCACTTCACTTCAGCAAGTACTAGTAGTAGTAGTACTCCTCCTAATGCTCCCCAAAATTACTACCGTGTCTCTGTGTCTCTCTCTAGTGAGACTGTCTCACTCTCTTCTCGAATCTCTATAAACGGAGAGGACGCCAGCCACGTCCTCTCCCTATGAATCTCAATGCACGTGTGAAAAATGGCGGCGACGCGCGGCTCCTTATATAGAATCCGAGCCTCGCGAGAATCCGACAGCGTGATGATGACGTTCGGGCGCGCTCGGGTTAACCGAGCAAGGCGGGAGGATCCGAGCCTGCTCGGCCCCGTGTAAAAAACCCTGAAGTTCGGGCGGGTTCGGATTCCGAGGAACCGAACCCGCTCATCTCTACTGAATACATCTCCCCCTAAGGATCAAATAGGGCTGAGGTTACCTAAAGGTTAAAAGAGGGGCAGACTAAATGGGCCAAGTGGTTCTTATCTGCCGTCAAATTCTGTTTCTATATTAAGCAACATGTATGACAGCTTTCAAGTCTACAGAAATGCAAAATTTGATTTTATGATGGATCAAGAGAAAACAAATAGTTCACCCATATTAACAGCAATGTAAAATACATCAGACTATGGAGGTTACTCAAGTGGCATCGCTAAGCGATCTGTACCGTCCGGCACATGCTGGCCACCAAATGCATTTGGGTTGCAGTGGGTGCGAACGCCTCTGCCTGATTGACAGGCAGAGGCGTTCATGGGGCAGGCGACGGAGCGGCAACGAAGTGTTGCGGTGGCGGCACAAGGAAAACAGGGGTGGGGTAGTGGCGGTTTAAGGGCGACTGCCTGACATCACACGCAGCCGATCCAATCTAAAAAATGGCGGCGGACCTCCTGCATATGCAGCCCAGCTGCTTCTGCAGGGGGTCGTCAACAGTTTCTGCAACCCCAATTAAATTGCTGTCACAGCCACTGGGCAGGACATTCTGCATGCGAAAGAACGGATTGCAGATTCTGCTTTTTAGCAGAATCTGCAATCCGTACTGAATAACCCCCTATGACTGCATTACTGTATATAGCACATTCAGATGGATTTGTAATTCAGTGAGTGGAATGGACTTCAGAATTATTTAGTTTAATCAAGTTATACGAGACCAGACACAAGCACAACAAATCAAGTATGCACCGCATTCAATTGGTTAGAAAATGCATTAGCACAGCATGTACCTGTTGCAATCATTAGTTTAACATCCACAAGTCAATCTGGCATAGTGTGTGGACAAGAGAAGGGCACAGGAGAGAAACGTCCAGAGAGACTTAGCAGGAGGGTAGACCAGGGAAAAAAGGGCAAACATACAGTAATAGTTTGAAATTAATATGTTTTCAAATGTTGCTAGGTAAACGTGTTGTTTCACAAACATCTTTTTTTGTCTGAAAGATGTAACATTATTCACCAATACACTTTCAAAATTACTGTTTAACAAAACTAAAAACTACTTATTTATTATAAGTATTACTTACACTTGCATGCTGTTTAAAAACATTGGGTAAAGGTACTTTTTTACTTAAAAAAGGAAGTTTAACTAAACACTTGTGTATGTGAAATATCTTTGTGTGAGTGTTTGTCTGACCTTCCTTCCTCCCTCCGCATTCACCATATAAGATGACGGAGATCCCTCTGTATTCACCCTATAAGATGATGGAATAGTGACCCTAGGCTCATTGCTATATCATATCTCCCAACTTTGAAGTATGAAGACTCGGGACTCCCGAAGGGGTGGCATGACCTCACCTAAAGGGGGCGTGGCTTTGTGGGAATGCCGTGGCCGCCTGCCACGCCCCCTTTTCCATCACAGAAGGGGACATGACCAGCGCTCTGTGAGCTGCTGTTATGCCCCCTCTTCCTCTGTCTCCTGTGAATAGACACTGTGCGCATGCACACAGCATCTATTCACCGCTGCTCTATAGCAAAGCAGCAATGACAGGAGCCTCCCAACTGTCCCCAGGTGGGACAGTCCCAAAAAAATGGGACTGTCCCGCGAAAATTGTGACAGTTGGGAGGTATGCTACATGCTGTTATAGCACCTTGGTCCATCCTATCTTGTATTAGGGATATATTATGCAGCATACAATATTACCAACTTTTCGGTTGGTTAGATGAGCACCCGACTGGATTTGTCTAGACACCTGAACCTGCTCTTCAACAGGCCAAAGCCATGTTCGTCACACTCCAGGTTATATTTGTGTTGTGCAGAAGTCTGTGTATTATTAATAATTGCATGATTGAGAAATGAACAAACATATTGACTTAAAATATATATGTATGAGGCGGTACCCGAAAGAAAGAGGAATCATGTTCTAAAGTGCTTGAAGTACAGGCTTCCGCCGTTAGGTGAATGTTTGCGGAACCCTTCTGAGCCAGTATCCCTGCTGACGTTGCTGGAAAGGTAGCCTTTGACTGCAGTGATTTTTTTTTCCAACAAATTATTCACTCTTTCGCCTATTTTTTGACAAGTCAAATGTGAAAACAATGCTCATTTATTTCTTTGATGTGAGAGGGATTGTGCACTCAGAACTTGTATCCCAGAGTGAAACTGTCAACCAAAGTTTTTATTTGGAAGTTTTGAAAAGATTGAGTCATGATTTAGGGAAAATGCTTCCCGATTTGTGGCAAAGAGGTGACTGGTTCTTCCATCATGACAACGCACCTGCCCACACAGTGCTGAGTGTAAAGCAATTTTTTACCAAAAACAACAACACTTTTGCCTCATCCTCGGTATTCATATTCACCCAATCTCGCCAAGTGCAACTTATTTTTTATTTCCTCTGATAAAAGAGACTTTAAAGGAAAATGTTTTGCTGATATTGAAGAGGTGAAAAAAAAAATGGCAAAAGTACTAAAAGGCATCAACGAAGATGAGCTTACAAAATGGAGCAGTAGAAAAAATGTTTGGACAAATGCAGTGGAGAGTTTGAGGGTGACTGAAGTTTCAAAATGTACAAATAAATAATTTTTGAAAAATTATGAATACCTGTTTAGTTTGGGTGCCCCCTCATATATGGCATAAGATACATTCTGAACAAACACCACACAAAAGGCATCCTAAAAGTGAAATGTTTACAATATTCCTAGCAGCGAGCCTGTTGATTTTTTCCATTTTCAAAACTATCATACAGGGCTACTGTCGAAGGAAAAGACATCATGGCAGGACCCAGGGAAACTTGTCACACGCTCATTAATTTGAGGTTTGTATCACTGACCACTACAGAATCACAATCGGTTTATTGCCAAGTATATCAATACATAAAACACATGGAATTTGTTTCAATAACCACAGCTCTCAGACAAAATACAACACATGACATAACATAGAGAAGAGAAGCATGACGGATACTTGAGTACATGTTATGTGTATGAACATGAAATGGACTAGGCAATTGTCGAATTAACCAAGATGGTTGCTTGGGCAAAGAAACTTCCTGTGTCTAGCAGTTCTCACCAGCCACAAGCTGCAGAGCCAAACCACACTATTATCGAGGTGCAGAGAACAGATTGAATAATTGCAGATTAAAAGAGGATCAGAAGTTCCTGTGGCAGTTTGGCGTAAGAAGTACAACCTATGCTGGGCTTTTCCCACAATGCCATTAATGTCAGACTTCCACCTCAGATCCTTGGCAATCGTAGAGACTAAAAATCCAAAGGATTCTACCACCTTTACCGCATTGTCCACAATTGTTAGTGGGGAGAGTGTAGGGTAGTGTTTCCTGAAATCCCTGCAATACACATTGAGGGAGTGATAATGCTGGAGGTTCAAATCTACCTCTGGCCTCTCAGGGAGTGTGGTGCTCCAAGGGAATGCTGTAGGAGTGTATAGGTGTGTCCAGAGGCGGAACTACCGCCAGTGCAACCAGTGCGTTGCACTGGGGCCCGCGTCTGTCCAGGGGCCCAAAGCATGTAATGAGTCAAACTGACTCATTACATGCCGCTGTGCGCTGCGGGCAACCGCTGCCCGCAGCGCATAGCCGCCGAAGAGAGGAGAGGAGCAGCGGTACGGGGGAAGGAGGAGGAGGGAGGTGGAGGAGGGAGCCTCAGCAGCGCTTTGTTACTGGTTGAGGCGCTGCTGCTGCTGCCCCTCTGCTTCACTATAGGCTGTCTTCCGAGAACAGCCTACAGTGAAGCAGAGAGGTAGCAGCAGCAGCGCCTCTACCAATAACACAGCGCTGCTGCGGCTCCCTCCTCCACCTCCCTCCTTCTCTCCTGCCCGGGAATCGTCTGACGCTGCACCGAGGAGCCTGAGCCAGCGGAGAGGGTAAGTATAATTCTTCTTTCTTTCTTTCTTTCTTTCTTTCTTTCTTTCTTTCTTTCTTTCTTTCTTTCTTTCTTTCTTCAAAAAAGGGGGACTGTCTGCCACAATGTGTAAAAAGGGGAAATCTGCCTGCCGTAGTGTGTAAAAAGGGGGAATCTGCCTGCCGTAGTGTGTAAAAAGGGGGAATCTGCCTGCCGCAATGTGTAAAAAGGGGGAATCTGCCTGCCACAATGTGTATAAAGGGGGAATCTGCCTGCCGCAATGTGTAAAAATGGGGAATCTGCCTGCCGCAATGTGTAAAAAGGGGGAATCTGCCTGCCGCAATGTGTAAAAAGGGGGATGCTGTCTGTCGTAATGTGGAACAAGGGCACGCTGTCTGCCGTAATGTGTAACAAGGGCATGCTGTCTGCCGTAATGTGTAACAAGGGCACGCTGTCTGCCGTAATGTGTAACAAAGGCACGCTGTCTGCCGTAATGTGTAACAAGGGCACGCTGTCTGCCGTAATGTGTAAAAAGGGGACGCTGTCTGCCATTATGTGTAACAAGGGCACGCTGTCTGCCGTAATGTGTAACAAGGGCACGCTGTCTGCCGTAATGTGTAACAAGGACACGCTGTCTGTCGTAATGTGTAATAAGGGCACGCAGTCTGCCGTTATGTGTAAAAAGTGTACGCTGTCTGCCGCTATGTTTAACAAGGGCACGCTGTCTGCCGTTATGTGAAAAAAGTGTACGCTGTCTGCCGCTATGTGTAACAAGGGCACGCTGTCTGCCGTTATGTGTAAAAAGGGCACACTGTCTGCCGTTATTTGTAAAAAATGTACGCTGTCTGCCGCTATGTGTAACAAGGGCACGCTGTCTGCCGTTATGTGTAAAAAGTGCACACTGTCTGCCGTTATGTGTAAAAAGGGCACGCTGTCTGCTGCTATGTGTAAAAAGGGTACGCTGTCTGCCGTTATGTGTAAAAAAGGGGGACGCTGTCTGCTGTAATGTGTAAAAAGGGGATGCTGTCTGCTGTAATGTGTAAAAAGAGGAATCTGTCCGCCGTAAGGTGTAAAAGGGTCTCTACCTGGTGTAGTGGTGCTACTGTGCGGCGTAATTTGAATAATGGAGACTACTGTGCACCGTTTTATGAATTGGTATTATTTTGTGGCCACACCCCTTCCCCACGAAGCCATGCCACTATGTATTTTTGCGCGCGCCTACGGCACGCACTGCCCCTGATTTGCATGCAGTGGTGGGGCGCCAATGCCGTTTCTTGCACACAGTGCTAAAAAGTCTAGTTACGGCACTGTTGCTAGGTATCCTCTTCCCTGAGCAGGTCCCCCTCACCAGATCCTCTGCAGGGGTGAGGGGGTGGACTTGGATGGGATGGGGGGGCCCAAGCCGTTTTGTCGCACATGGGCCCACCGCTCGCTATTTCCGCCACTGGGTGTGTCCTTACTCAGCTGTGCTCACAGCATTTCTCATACATATTCAATAGATTGGCACCAGATCTTGTGCGAGTGTACAGTATTTTTGCACTGCCATCACTACGTAACATGGCACTTTCAATGTATAAAAATAAACAACAGATTTTTTAAAAAGCAGCAGAATATTTGCTGCATTGTTAGTCTGATGGATAGACAGCAATGTTGATTAGTCTTCACGCTCTTTGCTACTTTTTCACTAATAGTAAATTACTTTTTCTACTAATATTATGCTACTTTTTGACTAATATTTATGCTACATTTTTGCTAATGTTATATGAAATTTGCTAAAGTGCAATTTTATTGCATATTTAAATAATAAACAGTTTTGAGAGAACTTGCACATTATAAATAGAGATGAGCGCCTGAAATTTTTCGGGTTTTGTGTTTTGGTTTCGGGTTCGGTTCCGCGGCCGTGTTTTGGGTTCGAACGCGTTTTGGCAAAACCTCACCGAATTTTTTTTGTCGGATTCGGGTGTGTTTTGGATTCGGGTGTTTTTTTCAAAAAACACTAAAAAACAGCTTAAATCATAGAATTTGGGGGTCATTTTGATCCCAAAGTATTATTAACCTCAAAAACCATAATTTACACTCATTTTCAGTCTATTCTGAATACCTCACACCTCACAATATTATTTTTAGTCCTAAAATTTGCACCGAGGTCGCTGTGTGAGTAAGATAAGCGACCCTAGTGGCCGACACAAACACCGGGCCCATCTAGGAGTGGCACTGCAGTGTCACGCAGGATGTCCCTTCCAAAAAACCCTCCCCAAACAGCACATGACGCAAAGAAAAAAAGAGGCGCAATGAGGTAGCTGTGTGAGTAAGATTAGCGACCCTAGTGGCTGACACAAACACCGGGCCCATCTAGGAGTGGCACTGCAGTGTCACGCAGGATGGCCCTTCCAAAAAACCCTCCCCAAACAGCACATGACGCAAAGAAAAAAAGAGGCGCAATGAGGTAGCTGTGTGAGTAAGATTAGCGACCCTAGTGGCCGACACAAACACCGGGCCCATCTAGGAGTGGCACTGCAGTGTCACGCAGGATGTCCCTTCCAAAAAACCCTCCCCAAACAGCACATGACGCAAAGAAAAAAAGAGGCGCAATGAGGTAGCTGTGTGAGTAAGATTAGCGACCCTAGTGGCCGACACAAACACCGGGCCCATCTAGGAGTGGCACTGCAGTGTCACGCAGGATGTCCCTTCCAAAAAACCCTCCCCAATCAGCACATGATGCAAAGAAAAAGAAAAGAAAAAAGAGGTGCAAGATGGAATTGTCCTTGGGCCCTCCCACCCACCCTTATGTTGTATAAACAAAACAGGACATGCACACTTTAACCAACCCATCATTTCAGTGACAGGGTCTGCCACACGACTGTGACTGATATGACGGGTTGGTTTGGACCCCCCCCAAAAAAGAAGCAATTAATCTCTCCTTGCACAAACTGGCTCTACAGAGGCAAGATGTCCACCTCATCTTCACCCTCCGATATATCACCGTGTACATCCCCCTCCTCACAGATTATCAATTCGTCCCCACTGGAATCCACCATCTCAGCTCCCTGTGTACTTTGTGGAGGCAATTGCTGCTGGTCAATGTCTCCGCGGAGGAATTGATTATAATTCATTTTAATGAACATCATCTTCTCCACATTTTCTGGATGTAACCTCGTACGCCGATTGCTGACAAGGTGAGCGGCGGCACTAAACACTCTTTCGGAGTACACACTTGTGGGAGGGCAACTTAGGTAGAATAAAGCAAGTTTGTGCAAGGGCCTCCAAATTGCCTCTTTTTCCTGCCAGTATAAGTACGGACTGTGTGACGTGCCTACTTGGATGCGGTCACTCATATAATCCTCCACCATTCTATCAATGTTGAGAGAATCATATGCAGTGACAGTAGACGACATGTCCGTAATCGTTGTCAGGTCCTTCAGTCCGGACCAGATGTCAGCATCAGCAGTCGCTCCAGACTGCCCTGCATCACCGCCAGCGGGTGGGCTCGGAATTCTGAGCCTTTTCCTCGCACCCCCAGTTGCGGGAGAATGTGAAGGAGGAGATGTTGACAGGTCGCGTTCCGCTTGACTTGACAATTTTGTCACCAGCAGGTCTTTCAACCCCAGCAGACCTGTGTCTGCCGGAAAGAGAGATCCAAGGTAGGCTTTAAATCTAGGATCGAGCACGGTGGCCAAAATGTAGTGCTCTGATTTCAACAGATTGACCACCCGTGAATCCTTGTTAAGCGAATTAAGGGCTGCATCCACAAGTCCCACATGCCTAGCGGAATCGCTCCCTTTTAGCTCCTTCTTCAATGCCTCCAGCTTCTTCTGCAAAAGCCTGATGAGGGGAATGACCTGACTCAGGCTGGCAGTGTCTGAACTGACTTCACGTGTGGCAAGTTCAAAGGGCATCAGAACCTTGCACAACGTTGAAATCATTCTCCACTGCACTTGAGACAGGTGCATTCCACCTCCTATATCGTGCTCAATTGTATAGGCTTGAATGGCCTTTTGCTGCTCCTCCAACCTCTGAAGCATATAGAGGGTTGAATTCCACCTCGTTACCACTTCTTGCTTCAGATGATGGCAGGGCAGGTTCAGTAGTTTTTGGTGGTGCTCCAGTCTTCTGTACGTGGTGCCTGTACGCCGAAAGTGTCCCGCAATTTTTCTGGCCACCGACAGCATCTCTTGCACGCCCCTGTCGTTTTTTAAAAAATTCTGCACCACCAAATTCAAGGTATGTGCAAAACATGGGACGTGCTGGAATTTGCCCATATTTAATGCACACACAATATTGCTGGCGTTGTCCGATGCCACAAATCCACAGGAGAGTCCAATTGGGGTAAGCCATTCCGCGATGATCTTCCTCAGTTGCCGTAAGAGGTTTTCAGCTGTGTGCGTATTCTGGAAAGCGGTGATACAAAGCGTAGCCTGCCTAGGAAAGAGTTGGCGTTTGCGAGATGCTGCTACTGGTGCCGCCGCTGCTGTTCTTGCGGCGGGAGTCCATACATCTACCCAGTGGGCTGTCACAGTCATATAGTCCTGACCCTGCCCTGCTCCACTTGTCCACATGTCCGTGGTTAAGTGGACATTGGGTACAACTGCATTTTTTAGGACACTGGTGAGTCTTTTTCTGACGTCCGTGTACATTCTCGGTATCGCCTGCCTAGAGAAGTGGAACCTAGATGGTATTTGGTAACGGGGGCACACTGCCTCAATAAATTGTCTAGTTCCCTGTGAACTAACGGCGGATACCGGACGCACGTCTAACACCAACATAGTTGTCAAGGACTCAGTTATCCGCTTTGCAGTAGGATGACTGCTGTGATATTTCATCTTCCTCGCAAAGGACTGTTGAACAGTCAATTGCTTACTGGAAGTAGTACAAGTGGGCTTACGACTTCCCCTCTGGGATGACCATCGACTCCCAGCGGCAACAACAGCAGCGCCAGCAGCAGTAGGCGTTACACGCAAGGATGCATCGGAGGAATCCCAGGCAGGAGAGGACTCGTCAGAATTGCCAGTGACATGGCCTGCAGGACTATTGGCATTCCTGGGGAAGGAGGAAATTGACACTGAGGGAGTTGGTGGGGTGGTTTGCGTGAGCTTGGTTACAAGAGGAAGGGATTTAGTGGTCAGTGGACTGCTTCCGCTGTCACCCAAAGTTTTTGAACTTGTCACTGACTTATTATGAATGCGCTGCAGGTGACGTATAAGGGAGGATGTTCCGAGGTGGTTAACGTCCTTACCCCTACTTATTACAGCTTGACAAAGGGAACACACGGCTTGACACCTGTTGTCCGCATTTCTGGTGAAATACCTCCACACCGAAGAGCTGATTTTTTTGGTATTTTCACCTGGCATGTCAACGGCCATATTCCTCCCACGGACAACAGGTGTCTCCCCGGGTGCCTGACTTAAACAAACCACCTCACCATCAGAATCCTCCTGGTCAATTTCCTCCCCAGCGCCAGCAACACCCATATCCTCCTCATCCTGGTGTACTTCAACACTGACATCTTCAATCTGACTATCAGGAACTGGACTGCGGGTGCTCCTTCCAGCACTTGCAGGGGGCGTGCAAATGGTGGAAGGCGCATGCTCTTCACGTCCAGTGTTGGGAAGGTCAGGCATCGCAACCGACACAATTGGACTCTCCTTGTGGATTTGGGATTTCGAAGAATGCACAGTTCTTTGCTGTGCTGCTTTTGCCAGCTTGAGTCTTTTCATTTTTCTAGCGAGAGGCTGAGTGCTTCCATCCTCATGTGAAGCTGAACCACTAGCCATGAACATAGGCCAGGGCCTCAGCCGTTCCTTGCCACTCCGTGTGGTAAATGGCATATTGGCAAGTTTACGCTTCTCCTCCGACAATTTTATTTTAGGTTTTGGAGTCCTTTTTTTACTGATATTTGGTGTTTTGGATTTGACATGCTCTGTACTATGACATTGGGCATCGGCCTTGGCAGACGACGTTGCTGGCATTTCATCGTCTCGGCCATGACTAGTGGCAGCAGCTTCAGCACGAGGTGGAAGTGGATCTTGATCTTTCCCTAATTTTGGAACCTCAACATTTTTGTTCTCCATATTTTAATAGGCACAACTAAAAGGCACCTCAGGTAAACAATGGAGATGGATGGATTGGATACTAGTATACAATTATGGACGGGCTGCCGAGTGCCGACACAGAGGTAGCCACAGCCGTGAACTACCGCACTGTACTGTGTCTGCTGCTAATATATAGACTGGTTGATAAAGAGATAGTATACTCGTAACTAGTATGTATGTATAAAGAAAGAAAAAAAAACCACGGTTAGGTGGTATATACAATTATGGACGGGCTGCCGAGTGCCGACACAGAGGTAGCCACAGCCGTGAACTACCGCACTGTACTGTGTCTGCTGCTAATATATAGACTGGTTGATAAAGAGATAGTATACTCGTAACTAGTATGTATGTATAAAGAAAGAAAAAAAAACCACGGTTAGGTGGTATATACAATTATGGACGGGCTGCCGAGTGCCGACACAGAGGTAGCCACAGCCGTGAACTACCGCACTGTACTGTGTCTGCTGCTAATATATAGACTGGTTGATAAAGAGATAGTATACTCGTAACTAGTATGTATGTATAAAGAAAGAAAAAAAAACCACGGTTAGGTGGTATATACAATTATGGACGGGCTGCCGAGTGCCGACACAGAGGTAGCCACAGCCGTGAACTACCGCACTGTACTGTGTCTGCTGCTAATATATAGACTGGTTGATAAAGAGATAGTATACTCGTAACTAGTATGTATGTATAAAGAAAGAAAAAAAAACCACGGTTAGGTGGTATATACAATTATGGACGGGCTGCCGAGTGCCGACACAGAGGTAGCCACAGCCGTGAACTACCGCACTGTACTGTGTCTGCTGCTAATATAGACTGGTTGATAAAGAGATAGTATACTCGTAACTAGTATGTATGTATAAAGAAAGAAAAAAAAACCACGGTTAGGTGGTATATACAATTATGGACGGGCTGCCGAGTGCCGACACAGAGGTAGCCACAGCCGTGAACTACCGCACTGTACTGTGTCTGCTGCTAATATATAGACTGGTTGATAAAGAGATAGTATACTCGTAACTAGTATGTATGTATAAAGAAAGAAAAAAAAACCACGGTTAGGTGGTATATACAATTATGGACGGGCTGCCGAGTGCCGACACAGAGGTAGCCACAGCCGTGAACTACCGCACTGTACTGTGTCTGCTGCTAATATAGACTGGTTGATAAAGAGATAGTATACTCGTAACTAGTATGTATGTATAAAGAAAGAAAAAAAAAACACGGTTAGGTGGTATATACAATTATGGACGGGCTGCCGAGTGCCGACACAGAGGTAGCCACAGCCGTGAACTACCGCACTGTACTGTGTCTGCTGCTAATATAGACTGGTTGATAAAGAGATAGTATACTACTAATATTATATATACTGGTGGTCAGGTCACTGGTCACTAGTCACACTGGCAGTGGCACTCCTGCAGCAAAAGTGTGCACTGTTTAATTTTAATATAATATTATGTACTCCTGGCTCCTGCTATAACCTATAACTGGCACTGCAGTAGTGCTCCCCAGTCTCCCCCACAATTATAAGCTGTGTGAGCTGAGCAGTCAGACAGATATATAATATATATAGATGATGCAGCACACTGGCCTGAGCCTGAGCAGTGCACACAGATATGGTATGTGACTGACTGAGTCACTGTGTGTATCGCTTTTTTCAGGCAGAGAACGGATATATTAAATAAACTGCACTGTGTGTCTGGTGGTCACTCACTATATAATATATTATGTACTCCTGGCTCCTGCTATAACCTATAACTGGCACTGCAGTAGTGCTCCCCAGTCTCCCCCACAATTATAAGCTGTGTGAGCTGAGCAGTCAGACAGATATATATAATATTATATATAGATAATAGATGATGCAGCACACTGGCCTGAGCCTGAGCAGTGCACACAGATATGGTATGTGACTGAGTCACTGTGTGCTGTGTATCGCTTTTTTCAGGCAGAGAACGGATTATAAAGTAAACTGCACTGTCCTCACTAGTAAACTCTCTCCACTCAGTCTCTACACTTCTACAGTAACAGTACTCCTCCTAGTCAGCTCCAGTAAATCTCTCTCAGTCTCTTATAATCTAAATGGAGAGGACGCCAGCCACGTCCTCTCCCTATCAATCTCAATGCACGTGTGAAAATGGCGGCGACGCGCGGCTCCTTATATAGAATCCGAGTCTCGCGATAGAATCCGAGCCTCGCGAGAATCCGACAGCGTCATGATGACGTTCGGGCGCGCTCGGGTTAACCGAGCAAGGCGGGAAGATCCGAGTCGCTCGGACCCGTGAAAAAAAACATGAAGTTCTGGCGGGTTCGGATTCAGAGAAACCGAACCCGCTCATCTCTAATTATAAATGGCCTATAACATGGCACATGGATGTATCCATTGGGGTGGCTTGAGTCGGGGGTCGTTAGCACAATTTTAGCAAAACTTAATAAGGACACATCTGGAGTCTAGTGTGCCCAAGATGTTTGGCATCCCGGAGATCCTGGCTGCTTTTAGCTCTTGCCACTGTGATTCATGACTAGGGAAGGAGATGTATATGCAACAATTTTTTGAGGGCATTTAACAATTATCTTAATTGCCTAGTTGCTTGTGTGCTCCCTAACACTCCTGAGATCACAGACACAGACTGAAAGGAGTCTTCGGCTATAAAGTGAACGGCACTCACTAATTTCTGCAGCCCAGACATCACATACTGTAATTGCTCCCTGCCATAGAATCTACATAATCGCACACCTGTCAATAGAAATCCAGGAGGTTGGTACAGTTCAGTCACGCCTGAGTATTGTATTTGGCTTGGATAGGTGTATGTGGGTGTAGCTAGCTTAGAAGGAGTGTGAGTGAAGCGAGGAGGCATTAACCAGGCTTTGCACATGAAACTTGAAATTAGACAGATACTCCAAAGGTAAATGAAACATGAGCAATACGTTATTACAATTGATGCTGTAGACCACTGCTGATTTAGAAATAAGAAGAAAATACAACTTGAAATCTTAGCCGGGATGGATCCAGAATGATGACATTGGAAAAGTCCTTCAAAGATGCAAATGTGCTTGTAAATTATTACCAGTTATTTATATAGCGCATACATATTTCGCACTGCTTTACAGAGAATATTTTTGTCCCTGCCCCAGTGGAGCTTACAATCTATATTCCTTATCACATGTACACACAGACACATTCACGCTAGGGTTAATTTTGTTGGGAGCCAATTAACCTACCAGTATATTTTTGGATTGTGGGAGGAAACCGGAGTACCCGGAGGAAAGCCACACAAGTACGGGGAGAATATACAAACTCCACACAGTTAGGGCCAAGGTGGGAATCGAACCCATGACCTCAGTGCTGTGAGGCAGTAATGCTAACCATTACACCATCCGTACTGCCCCATAATAAATGAAGACCGTAAGGAAACCGGAATGGACTGAAGTGCTGACCGGTCTGGGTTCGGAATGATGACAATCAAGAAATCCTTAATAGATGCAAATTTAGTAAATGCAAACCAGAACCAGGACATACTAACGTTCTGACTGGGCTGGGTCTGGAATGATGACACTGAAGAAGTCCTTGAAAGATGCAGGTATAATAGCAGATACAATTGGTTTCTTTAAAATCACCATATTGGAACCGGATCAAAGCAAACACTGAATGTGTAAGAGCTCAGCACAGAGCTGTTACTTACTTGCTTCTTGAGAAAGCCACCCTTCAGTGTGTAGAAATCGGTTGAAGAGACAGGATTTCTTGTTTGTTTTCCACCATTTGGTTACCATCATTTTGCCAGACACACTGTGCCAGCTGCTTATTATTTCCAGCTATTTATAACCAGCACCAAGTCCGGGATCATATATTGCCAACGCTCACCAGCATCTGATGTGTAGAACCACAAGGAGTGCACCAGCGGCTGCGAGCAGATCATTGTACGAACATTCACCATCTTGTTGTCAGTGAAGGGATTTCGGAGCCAGTCGGGGCCGCCACATATCTACAGTGGACGTGCCTGATCTCTCCCCCACTTACGACCCGTGCGAACGGGTCAGAACTGCGCGTGCGCAGCGCACACATTGTGCACGCGCGTCGTTGCTCGGCGACAGACGTTGCCAGGTAACGGAGCACCTGGAGATAAAATAGTTTTTATTGTGTTATTTTAATAAACTGTTTTATATTTCACATTCGTGTTGTTAGAATCTAAAGTTCCCTTTGCGCCATTGGGGTTTTTCTTTTGTATTTCCATATTTTGAGGAAGGCACCCTCATAATTTGACGGCAATAGGCAACTTGTTGTACTGACTGCCTTATATCAGCAGAAAATCACCTTTATACCCAATGGTGCTCAGAGATTAGATGCTGCGATCAGATGGCTAGAAAGGGGCTCCAGGATTGGATAATGGAAGAACAGCTGACAGAATACAAGATGGCAGTGCCCAGGTCCGGTTTTGGAGGGAACTCTGGATTAGGCCCAAACACCAGGAAACAGACATCATGGAGGATAATGGTGTGACAGCGGGCAGCAGACACAGCAGCGCTGCTCACAGAGACCGTGTCAGCTGGCAGGACTTCACCTGAGAACCACGCTAGCGGACCCCGTCTGAACCAAGAGTGATGCACAAAAGCAGCGTGACCAGTCCTATACACCAACCAGGACAGACATCGCAATAGGTAAGAACATTTTAGTATGGATCGTGACAAGTTCAAATGAGACATTTGTACTAATTCCTGATCTGAATAATAACTCCTGATATAAATAGGAGTCCAGGACCCCAGGGGATCTGAAGACATGAGTACTGTGAGGTCAGCGCAGGCCGTGGATCTGGTGTAATTGAGCCTTCTGCACCTCTCCTTAGGGTGGACCTGCCATTCAGAGAGCATCATCTCCACCTACTTCCCAAACATTGCTATCTTTCAAAGAAATCTGGGCCCCCACAATTGTCAAGAAGTGTAGTGCAATTTTATAGGCTAACATTTAATGATTGTGGTGCCTTATTCAGGTTTGTTAGCAATCCACAAAATGTATTAATTGGGCAAAATCGTGTTGCACTGCATGTGCAGAGAGAATTAGATTTGGTAGCATGTGTTAAAACTGAATTCTAACTTGCAGTGTAGAAATGAAGCAGCCAGTATTTACCATGCAGAAAAATAATATAACCTATCAGTGATTTGTTCGGGAAGATGGCGCCGCACATAGAAAGCAAAGACTCTGGCACTGTGCCAGAGTCTTTGAGCTCTAGGGGCCAGCGTCATCTTCCCATATATCACTGGGAAGACGGCGCTGGCCGGAGCGGAGAGACCTGCTTCCTGATAAAGCAAGGTAGGAAGTGGATGCCCTCCCCCCCTCCATGCCCCCTCAGGTTAAAATTGCACCCCCAATATAAATATTATAATAGCAACGGGCATCATCACGTCCCCTTTTTAAGCCATGCCCCCCTTTACCGAGCCCGGCGTGGCTCTCTCTACAGCCCTGCCTATCTGTGTAAACAGTTAACATGTGTATGTCCTAAAGCAACAGATGTATGGTTTCCTAAGTACCTCATCGGTCAAAGGCACCTTTGATATTGTGGAAGGTTTTCTATTGATTTTCTGACAAGTTCACAAGTTGCAGGCTATTATATCTGACGACTTGTATGTTTGACATTCCAAAAATTGGGATAGCGACTTAAATCCAGTGGAGGAGTGATTGTGGCAGCTTTCAGGTAGCTTGGCATATAGTAGCATTCAGTTACATGCAGCGAATTAAAACTCATCGAAAACTCAACTAAAATTGCCAGATTCCAATACAGTATATGGACTATAATACAATTACCCATGGGATTATTTTTGTTGTCTAGGAACCAGTCTAAAAAAATGCACTACAGTATCCACATCTTTTCCATCAAACATTTTATTGTAAGATCATTATAAATGCTGGTGGTCCACTCAGTCCATTTCATTTTCATGACCATGATTTCTCTTAACTAAAAGCATGCATTGCTTAGCGTATACAAAGCTAACTGCCTACAAAACCATGGAGCATCAAGTGTAACACCCATATCTCAGAATAAGACTAGTATAGTAAATATTAGCAAATACAATTTCTCAGCTGATTTATGAAATATTTATTTCATCTTCACTGCCCACTCTTAAAACAGAAGTCACCCAAACAGTATCCCCACTTTCTGTAACCAGGCGGATAGGGATGCTTGTTTATGATGTACATCCGGACGCATTTTTGTTGCATACATAATGACAAATATTAGTTTACATCCAACTGTAAATAAGACCCTTAGAGGGGTATTCAATTAGTGCCATTTTTTCAACCATTCGAATAAAATGCACTTAATTGAAACCCCCCCATAGTCTTCAAGTAAGAAGATTGCATAATTGTTTTTATGTTTAAGGTAAGCAAGAGATCCTCCTCATTTCCTCTGTAATATAGTGTTTCCAATTAGTTTTACTCGTTTGGTTTGCAATTTTCTCCCCAGTAGCAGATTTAAAACTATATTTATAATTTTTTTTTAATCCTAGGAGAATAAAATAGATGAGAGCTTTTTCTGGCATACCATCTGAAAGGTTTAATGAAAAGTAGAGAAGCAAATTTCAAACTCTAGACATAAATAGTAATGACATATCTGCAATGTGAAGCAGGATTAGGTCTAGCACACACTGTATCAGTCAAAAAGGGCAGAAACTTAATAAAAGTGGACATGCCTGCTTGTAAAAAATGCTGTCTCAAGCTCCCTAATGTTTGTAGCAGTGTAAGTTTTTATTGTTTTATATGCATGCAGGGAGGCCAATCCCAGGCGTTTTTTTTAATCCCGGGTATTGGAATTGAAAACTGGTCAATCCCGGGATTCCCGGGATACCCGGGATTAGGTTAAAATTAAAACCTTCAGTGATTTCCCCCCTCCCCCGGACCCACCCAGCCAACACAAATAGCCACCATCCTAGACCTTTCACTGTCTGCAGACTGCGGACGGTGATGTACAATCCGGGCGGCTGGCGTCAGACTGCGCAGCATCACCTCTGACATAATTTCACACTGCGCAGTATGCACAATCAGGGGCAGGGTGAGCCGGGCAGCATCTGAGCCTACTGAAGTGTGTTTGGTGCACACAGGCCCCATATATTATATATATATATATATATATATATAATGGGGGCCCACACTGCACACACTGCACCCATATATTATACTTACACCTCCGGAGTCCAGCAATGGTGGCCCTGCTTTGCGGGCACAAATAACTCGGAAAATGCCCACTGCAGCCATTTCCGAGTGGTTTGCGCACTGGAGGTGTCCCAAGGAACAAGGCGCGGGCGCCATATCCTTTGTTCACATATAAAGTGGAATTAAAGAGTGTACAAGCAGGTGCATGTAAAATTCTAGCACATATCTTTGATGTGTGTGTAAAGTGTTCAAATGAATACAAAGTCACTTTTATGTGTAAAGAAATGACAAAAGCTTCTTCTACTTTGAACTTTGTTGATCGCTGGTGAGATTGTACTGTATGATAATGAACACAGCAGCAGTGTCTGCCCCTAAAAGTATGTTTACTCTTGGTAAATTCATGCAAGGGTATCATAGCCAAAATGCACTTACAGTATAAGGAAAAGTGGAGAAAACCCTAAGGCCCTATGGGGAATAAATTATACATTGAGCCATCTATGGATAAATTGAAACTCCCAAATTATTCCACTGCTATAATGATGTTATAGGGTTGCTGTCCCAGTTTAATTCCAAGCCATATGGGCTTGAAGTGCTTATAATGAAAACTCTAGGAATTATGATAATACTAAACCTGTTAAAAGACTGTTGTAGAGCAGAAACATATGGTGGTTAAAATGAATATGGTCCAATGACTTTCTCTTGTTGTGCAAGACAAAAATTAATTAAAAAAACAAGTAGCGTTGTCTAGTGTCAATTTTGAAACAGAAATTCAGAGACGTGGTTACTGTATGAGACAAATACCCAACAGTACCCATACCAAATAAATACATGGCTTGTAGCCTCTACACAAGTGGTACAGATGTATCCTCATACTGTACATCTTTGCTCCGTGTGCTACAAGTCGTGTCACACATAACGCGTGTGTGAAGTGTGTCTCGTAGTGCTGATCGTCTTTCTATGCGTTTTTCCCCCCTTAGACGCACAGTAATGTAAATGGATGCACAAGCAGCTTCTACTGATTAAAATGGTATGCCGCATGACTATATTCTGTGTGTGACTGTGCCTGTATGCAAATGCCTTGTTTACTATGTTTTTGTATGCAAATACAGTCACAGTCACACACAGAATACAGGCATGCTGCATACCATTTTAATCAGAAGAAGCTGCTTGTACGTCCTGTACCATTACTGTGCTTCTAAGACACAAAAACACTAAAAAGACTCTTGGCGCTACTGTGTCCCACCACGCCATGGTGCGATTTCACGGGCTGTTTAGCGTGACTGCAGCAAGGATGTAAGAGTACATACAGTATCTGTACATCCGTAGCTCAGACCAAAGATTTTCCACAAAGCCAGCCCTAGGCATAGGCAAACTAGGCAAATGCCTAGAGCATTTGGAATGCCTAGGGGCACAAGCAGCTTCTGCTGATTAAAATGATATGCAATATGCCTATAGTCTGTGTGTGACTGCGGCTCTATCTACATACGAAATGTATTACTAATGTGCGGCATTATGTGTATATGGTGTACTACAGTACTTTGTGGCGTAACGTATAGAAAGGGCACTACTGTGTGGTCTAATGTGAATAAAGTACAATATGGTGTGGTGTAATGTGAATAAGGGGCACTACTGTGAAGAGTAACGTGGTACTACTGTGTGATGTAACATGAATAAGAGACACTATTGCATGATATAATGTGAATAAAGTTGCAGCACTGTGTGGTGTAATTTCAACTGGGGGTATTATTGTGTGGCCATGCCCTTTCCCAGCAAGAACATGCCCCATTTTGGGCTGTGCATTGAATGTGCACATTGTTTCTATTTAAAATACAGAGGGTAGGAGCACCAAAATGAGGACTGCTATGGGTGAGGGGTGATGGTGCTGGGAAAGGGGTACAGGGACAGAGGCGGAACTAGCAGCAGGGCTAGGGGGAACCAGCCAAAATCTTGCCTAGGGCATCATATTGGTTAGGGCCGGCTCTGATTTTCCAGTGTATGGCCTGTATTTTATACTGCTTTAGTATGAGTTGTTTGGACACCTCTATTAAGATGTTGTAAGAAAGTTTGTGTGAACTAACCCTTATTTGTCATTTTAATTGTTTTTAAATGTCATACAATACCATTATGTTTCTGATTTTCCCACTTACAGTATTTCAAACTGTAGCTACCCTGTCTGAAATAGGTAAGAGCATTGTTCTTAATGTCTGCCAAAAGACAATTTGAGACAACAATTTCAATTGTGCAAATGGTATTTTAAGTTTTTTTTGTCAAAAATAACAACTCGACAATGGTAATACATTTTTATTAAGTACCTGGTTGCTGGAGGTAATGGTGTATGTATAACTGTGCTTGTGTTTGGAATGGGTCTGAATCATTTGTTTTCTCAGATCCGAGCCTATTTAAATAACACAAAGATATCTTATTAACTTCATTTTTCAACTGTAAATCTCAGTAATGTCTAGAAAATCAAATGAAAACATTTATAACTCTTGACAGTATTTCACATGACTACAAAAATGAGCAAGCCCTATTTACTCATTTCCCATTTTATAAAATGTTTGAATTTCTGTTTACAATGTCACTTTCTGAATGAAACAGCGCAGTCTCTATTTTTATTGTTGTATCTTTTGTGTTTATGATACAAAATATTTATTGCCTTTTACCATCTCTATGTTACCATACCTTTACTTTTCTCTTCTAAATGATTCATGTCAAGGGCGTAGCTACCATAGGTGCAGGCAGTGCAGCTGCAATGGGGCCCAGAGCTAAGAGGGGCCCTCCTTCCCTGTCAAAGTACCTGTGTTATATAAATGTTTCACCATTGGGTGGTACATAGGGGTCCTTTCAAACTTTTTCCTTGGGGCCTGCAATATATCTAGGTATGCCCCTGGACCTGCTTATTGTAGTGTGGTATAAAATGAACTGAAGGGCATTTTATGTTATATAATATGAACCGGGGCACTAATGATGCACAATATGAACGGGGAGCCCTATATATCATAATGTGAATTGGGGGTACTGTGCGGCATAATGTGTACTGGCAGCTCTGAAATGTGACATAGCGTGAACTTAAGCATTACTGCGATTCATAAAAGATACTAGGGCACTACTATGGGGCATAGCATTAAATAAGACTCTACTATGGTTCAGAAAATGAACTAGGGCACTATTATAGGGCATAAAATGAACAACTGCTGCAGAGAAGTGTCTCGCTAGAAGCACTGGGACAGGGGCTCCTACAAAATGTTGCTATGGGGCCCACAAAGTTCTGGCTACTCCCCTGATTCATGTCATGATTTTTTACATAGTTATATAGTTACATTGTCAGTGAGGTTGAAAAGAGGCAAATTGCCCATCTGGTTCAACCTGTATTCTGTGTTAATCTATACATATTATTATGTGCCTGCTGAAGTAATGGCTTAGTATCAAATGAAAACAATGATTCATACCG
Source organism: Pseudophryne corroboree (assembly GCF_028390025.1). Taxonomy (NCBI): domain Eukaryota; kingdom Metazoa; phylum Chordata; class Amphibia; order Anura; family Myobatrachidae; genus Pseudophryne; species Pseudophryne corroboree. The sequence continues at coordinate 396,453,268 of NC_086444.1, read as the reverse complement.
CTCCCAGATAATGTAATGTCCATATGTTAAATGCTATAGCCCTGAATACATTTACCAGTTAGGAATTTGTCCATATTTCATATGTTGGTTTTCTTTTCAGTTGTTTTCTACTTTTGTAAACTGACATGTTTGTAATAATAAAAACTAGAGATGAGCGGGTTCGGTTCCTCAGGATCCGAAACCCCCCCCCTCCCCCCCCGAACTTCACCTATTTTACACGGTTCCGAGGCAGCCTTGGATCTTCCCGCCTTGCTCGGTTAACCAGAGTGCGCCCGAACGTCATCATCCCGCTGTTGGATTCTCGCGAGATTCGTATTCTATATAAGGAGACGCGCGTCGCCGCCATTTTCACACGTGCCTTGGAGATTGAACGGAGAGGACGTGGCTGCGTTCTCTCCCTGAAAAGCTCCGTAATCTGTGCTCAGTGTGCTGAAAATATATGTGCTCATTGTGCTGCAAATAATCTGTGCTCAGTGTGCTGAAAATATCTGTGCTCATTGTGCTGCAAATAATCTGTGCTCAGTGTGCTGAAAATATCTACGTTCTCTGCCTGAAAACGCTCCATATCTGTGCTCAGTGTGCTGCAAATATCTGATCAGTGTGCTGCATTGTGGGGACTGGGGACCACCAGTATATAATATATATACTTTTCTATAGCTTCTATACTGCTTGTCAGGACACATGGTCACAGTTACACCATTCTGTACTGATATACAATAATATATATACTTTTCTATAGCCTCTATACTGCTTGTCAGGACACATGGTCACAGATACACTGCTCTGTACTGATATATACAGTAATATATATACTTTTCTATAGCTTCTATACTGCTTTTCAGGACACACATGTGTCACAGTTACACCGCTCTGTACTACTACTGATATTCAGTAATATATATATTTTTATATAGCTTCTATACTGCTTGTCAGGACACACATGTGTCACAGTTACACTGCTCTGTACTACTGCTGATATACAGTAATATATATACTTTTCTATAGCTTCTATACTGCTTGTCAGGACACATGTGTCACAGTTACACTGCTCTGTACTGATATATACAATAATTTTAAATCATTTTCTATAGCTTCTATACTGCTTGTCAGGACACATGTGTCACAGTTACACCGCTCTGTACTGATATATACAATAATTTTAAATCATTTTCTATAGCTTCTATACTGCTTGTCAGGACACACATGTGTCACAGTTACACCGCTCTGTACTACTACTGATGTACAGTAATATATATACTTTTCTATAGCTTCTATACTGCTTGTCAGGACACATGTGTCACAGTTACACCTATCTGTACTGATATATACAATAATTTTAAATCATTTTCTATAGCTTCTATACTGCTTGTCAGGACACACATGTGTCACAGTTACACCGCTCTGTACTACTACTGATATACAGTAATATATATACTTTTCTATAGCTTCTATACTGCTTGTCAGGACACATGTGTCACAGTTAAACCGCTCTGTACTGATATATACAATAATTTTAAATAATTTTCTATAGCTTCTATACTGCTTGTCAGGACACACATGTGTCACAGTTCCACCACTCTGTACTGATATATACAATAATTTTAAATCATTTTCTATAGCTTCTATACTGCTTGTCAGGAAACACATGTGTCACAGTTACACCACTCTGTACTGATATATACAAAAATTTTAATTTAAATCATTTTCTATAGCTTCTATACTGCTTGTCAGGACACACATGTGTCACAGTTACACTGCTCTGTACTGATATATACAATAATTTGAAATCATTTTCTATAGCTTCTATACTGCTTGTCAGGACACACATGTGTCACAGTTACACCGCTCTGTACTACTACTGATATACAGTAATATATATACTTTTCTATAGCTTCTATACTGCTTGTCAGGACACATGTGTCACAGTTACACTGCTCTGTACTGATATATATATATATACAATAATATATATACTTTTCTATAGCTTCTATACTGCTTGTCAGGACACACATGTGTCACAGTTACACCGCTCTGTACTGATATATACAATAATTTTAAATCATTTTCTATAGCTTCTATACTGCTTGTCAGGACACACATGTGTCACAGTTACACCGCTCTGTACTACTACTGATATACAGTAATATATATACTTTTCTATAGCTTCTATACTGCTTGTCAGGACACACATGTGTCACAGTTACACCGCTCTGTACTGATATATACAATAATTTTAAATCATTTTCTATAGCTTCTATACTGCTTGTCAGGAAACACATGTGTCACAGTTAAACCACTCTGTACTGATATATACAATAATTTTATTTTAAATCATTTTCTATAGCTTCTATACTGCTTGTCAGGACACACATGTGTCACAGTTACACTGCTCTGTACTGATATATACAATAATTTTAAATCATTTTCTATAGCTTCTATACTGCTTGTCAGGACACACATGTGTCACAGTTACACCGCTCTGTACTACTACTGATATACAGTAATATATATACTTTTCTATAGCTTCTATACTGCTTGTCAGGACACATGTGTCACAGTTACACTGCTCTGTACTGATATATAGACAATAATATATATACTTTTCAATAGCTTCTAGTATTACAGTGCAGCATTTTGGTGACCAATAGTATACATATATAGTACAGTACAGTACAGTAGGCCATTGCTATTGATATATTACTGGCATATAATTCCACACATTAAAAAATGGAGAACAAAAATATGGAGGATAAAATAGGGAAAGATCAAGATCCACTTCCACCTCGTGCTGAAGCTGCTGCCACTAGTCATGGCTGAGACGATGAAATGCCATCAACGTCATCTGCCAAGGCCGATGCCCAATGTCATAGTAGAGAGCATGTAAAATCCAAAAAACAAAAGTTCAGTAAAATGACCCAAAAATCAAAATTAAAAGCATCCGATGAGAAGCGTAAACTTGCCAATATGCCATTTACGACACAGAGTGGCAAGGAACGGCTGAGGCCCTGTCCTATGTTCATGGCTAGTGGTTCAGCTTCACATGAGGATGGAAGCACTCATCCTCCCGCTAGAAAAATGAAAAGACTTAATCTGGCAAAAGCACAGCAAAGAACTGTACGTTCTTCTAAATCACAAATCCCCAAGGAGAGTCCAATTGTGTCGGTTGCGATGCCTGACCTTCCCAACACTGGACGTGAAGAGGTGGCGCCTTCCACCATTTGCACGCCCCCTGCAAGTGCTGGAAGGAGCACCCGCAGTCCAGTTCCTGATAGTCAAATTGAAGATGTCACTATTGAAGTACACCAGGATGAGGATATGGGTGTTGCTGGCGCTGAGGAGGAAATTGACAAGGAGGATTCTGATGGTGAGGTGGTTTGTTTAAGTCAGGCACCCGGGGAGACACCTGTTGCCCGTGGGACGAATATGGCCATTGACATGCCTGGTCAAATTACAAAAAAACAATCACCTCTTCGGTGTGGAATTATTTCAAGAGAAATGCGGACAACAGGTGTCAAGCCGTGTGTTGCCTTTGTCAAGCTGTAATAAGTAGGGGTAAGGACGTTAACCACCTAGGAACATCCTCCCTTATACGCATTCATCAGAAGTAATCGACAAGTTCAAAAACTTTGGGTGACAGCGGAAGCAGTCCACTGACAACTAAATCCCTTCCTCTTGTACACAAGCTCCTGCAAACCACACCACCAACTCCCTCAGTGTCAATTTCCTCCTTAGACAGGAACGCCAATAGTCCTGCAGGCCATGTCACTGGCAAGTCTGACGAGTCCTCTCCTAACTGGGATTCCTCCGATGGATCCTTGAGTGTAACGCCTACTGCTGCTGGCGCTGCTGTTGTTGCTGCTGGGAGTCGATCGTCATCCCGGAGGGGAAGTCGGAAGACCACTTGTACTACTTCCAGTAAGCAATTGACTGTCCAACAGTCCTTTGCGAGGAAGATGAAATATCACAGCAGTCATCCTGCTGCAAAGCGGATAACTCAGGTCTTGGCAGCTGTGGTGGTGTTAAACGTGTGTCCAGTATCCACCGTTAATTCACAGGGAATTAGAGAATTGCTTGAGGTACTGTGTCCCCGGTACCAAATACCATCTAGGTCCCATTTCTCTAGGCAGGCAATACCAAGAATGTACACAGACGTCAGTAAAATAGTCTCCAGTGTCCTAAAAAATGCAGTTGTATCCAATGTCCACTTAATCACGGACATGTGGACAAGTGGAGCAGGGCAGACTCAGGAATATATGACTGTGACAGCCCACTGGGTAGATGTATTGCCTCCTGCAGCAAGAACAGCAGCGGCGGCACCAGTAGCAGCATCTCGCAAACACCAACTCATTCCTAGGCAGGCTACGCTTTGTATCACCACTTTCCATGAGGCACACAGCTGACAACCTCTTATGGAAACTGAGGAACATCATCGCAGAATGGCTTACCCCAATTGGACTCTCCTGGGGATTTGTGACATCGGACAACACCACCAATATTGTGCGTGCATTACATGTGGGCAAATTCCAGCACGTCCCATGTTTTGCACATACATTGAATTTGGTGGTGCAGAATTTTTTTAAAAAACGTCAGGGGCGTGCAAGAGATGCTGTCGGTGGCCCGAAGAATTGCGGGCCACTTTCAGCATTCAGCCACCGCGTGCCGAAGACTGGAGCACCAGCAAACACTCCTGAACCTGCCCCGCCATCATCTGAAGCAAGAGGTGGTAACGAGGTGGAATTCAACCCTCTATATGCTTCAGAGGATGGAGGAGCAGCAAAAGGCCATTCAAGCCTATACATCTGCCTACGATATAGGCAAAGGAGGGGGAATGCACCTGACTCAAGCGCAGTGGAGAATGATTTCAACGTTGTGCAAGGTTCTGCAACCCTTTGAACTTGCCACACGTGAAGTCAGTTCATACACTGCCAGCCTGAGTCAGGTCATTCCCCTCATCAGGCTTTTGCAGAAGAAGCTGGAAAGATTGAAGGAGGAGCTAAAACGGAGTGATTCCGCTAGGCATGTGGGACTTGTGGATGGAGCCCTTAATTCGCTTAACCAGGAGTCACGGGTGGTCAATCTGTTGAAATCAGAGCACTACATTTTTGGCCACCGTGCTCGATACTAGGTTTAAAGCCTATGTTGTATCTCTCTTTCCAGCAGACACAAGTCTGCAGAGGTGCAAAGACCTGCTGGTGAGACACTTGTCAAGTCAAACGGAACGTGACCCGTCAACAGCTCCTCCTTCACATTCTCCCGCAACTGGAGCTGCAAGGAAAAGGCTAAGAATTCCGAGCCCACCCGCTGGTGGTGATGCAGGGCAGTCTGGAGTGAGTGCTGACATCTGGTCCGGACTGAAGGACCTGCCAACGATTACTGACATGTCTACTGTCACTGCATATGATTCTGTCACCATTGAAAGAATGGTGGAGGATTATATGAGTGACCGCATCCAAGTAGGCACGTCAGACAGTCCGTACGTATACTGGCAGGAAAAAGAGGCAATTTGGAGGCCCTTGCACAAACTGGCTTTATTTTACCTAAGTTGCCCCTCCTCCAGTATGTACTCCGAAAGAGTGTTTAGTGCAGCCGGTCACCTTGTCAGCAATCGGCGTAGGAGGTTACTTCCAGAAAATGTGGAGAAGATGATGTTCATCAAAATGAATTATAATCAATTCCTCCGTGGAGACATTCACCAGCAATTGCCTCCAGAAAGTACACAGGGACCTGAGATGGTGGATTCCAGTGGGGACGAATTAATAATCTGTGAGGATGGGGATGTACACAGTGAAAGGGGTGAGGAATCGGACGATGAGGAGGAGGTGGACACCTTGCCTCTGTAGAGCCAGTTTGTGCAAGGATAGATTGATTGCTTCTTTTTTGGTGGGGGCCCAAACCAACCAGTCATTTCAGCCACAGTCGTGTGGCAGACCCTGTCACTGAAATGATGGGTTTGTTAAAGTGTGCATGTCCTGTTTATACAAAATAAGGGTGGGTGGGAGGGCCCAAGGACAATTCCATCTTGCACCTTTTTTTTAATTTTATTTCTCTCTGCATCATGTGATGTTTGGGGACTATTCCCTCAGATGATATGCCAAAAGTCATACATGCATTTGTATCATCTCGATTAGACTACTGTAATGCCCTCTACCTTGGTCTACCAGCAAAAGAATTGCAACGCTTACAGCTGGTGCAAAACACAGCTGCCAGGCTGTTAACCAACCAGCCCCGTTCCAGCCACATAACACCCATCCTCTACTCCCTTCACTGGCTGCCTGTAAGATGGCGAATCCTCTTCAAGATTGGCTTACTGAGTTTCAAAGCATTACATGACCAAGGCCCAAGGTACCTGAAACAGCTTCTGATCCCATACTGCCCCACTCGATTACTGCGATCTGTAGATGAAGGACTTTTAGCAGTACCTAGAATCTACCGTAATTCATCTGGGGGTCGAGCTTTTAGTCATGCGGCTCCGACTCTATGGAACTCACTTCCCAGCACAGTGCGAGAGGCCCCAACTATAGAATCCTTCAAAAGTAGACTCAAGACTTTCCTGTTTACTCAAGCATTTCCATAGTATCTCTTTTAGTATCTTCATGCTTCTGTATTTTATGAAAAATGTACTTCATTATTTTTCTGTACTATATTATGCTGTGTATCTGTTAAGCGCCTTGAGTCCTATTGGAGAAAGAGCGCTATATAAATAAAATTATTATTATTATTATTATTATTATTTTTTTAAGTGCCATCCTGTCTGACACTGCAGTGCCACTCCTAGATGGGCCAGGTGTTTGTGTCCGCCACTTGGGTCGCTTAGCTTAGTCATCCAGCGACCTCGGTGCAAATTTTAGGACTAAAAATAATATTGTGAGGTGTGAGGTGTTCAGAATAGACTGGAAATGCGTGGAAATTATGGTTATTGAGGTTAATAATACTATGGGATCAAAATGACCCCCAAATTCTATGATTTAAGCTGTTTTTGAGTTTTTAAAAAAACAAACAAACATCCGAATCCAAAACACACCCGAATCCGACAAAAAAAATTTCAGGGAGGTTTTGCCAAGACGCTTCCGAATCCAAAACACGGCCGCGGAACCGAATCCAAAACCAAAATACAAAACCCGAAAAATGTCCGGTGCACATCTCTAATAAAAACGCATCTTAATTAAAAAAAAAAAAAGAAATGAGCAAGCTATCAGGCTTGGACTGTTATCTGTGGTTCTAACAACGGGGGTAATTCAGACTGGATTGCTGCAGCGATTGCAGTCTGAATTACTATGCTCAGTGCGCTCGCGCAGTGGGCGCACTGCGCATGTGCAACCACTGAGATGCTATCAGCATCTCACTGATGCGATCGCCTCTGCCTGATTGACAGGCAGAGGCGGTCGCAGGGCGGGAGGGGGCGTGACAACGGCGTTAGAACGCCGTCTGCGGGGCGCGGTCCTGACAATGGAGGCGTGTCCAGACCGTTGGGGGGGCAGGCTGCTGCGACCCGGGATGCCGCGGATAGTTCCTTGCCAGAGCGCAGGAGCTGCGCAGGTAGGGAGCTACTTGGCAGGTACAAAAGCATCTTTTGTACCTATGCAGGGGGTGGGGGTTAGGGACCGACGGGATCAGTACGAAATCCCGCTGGACGGGATCCCTGCGGTCGAAATACCATCACCGGAACCCCAACCAGCAGAATCCCGACAGGGATTGCGAGCGGAACGCAGCCCCTAGCGGGCTCGCCTCGCTCGCCACGCTACGCTCAACACACTATTTTATTCTCCCTCTATGGGTGTCGTGGACACCCACGGAGGGAGAATATGTTGGGATTGTGCCGGTCGGGATTCCGGTGTCAGTATTTCGACTGCAGGGATTCCGTCCGGCTGGATCTTGACCGCATCCCGGACCGACATGCGTGGCATCTGAATTGTCAGTACATCTCTGCATCTTTGTTTATTGTTTTACATACATAAAAGGCAAGGGAGGAAGAGCTACATACAGAGCCATGTTACAGTATGTGCTGCTATAGTACAACCCCCTTAGTTCTTATAAAGTCTGTGACTCATCTAAAGAATAACTCTATAATGCCAGCTCATGCTGTGTATGGCTCGTTCAGATGACTGCTTTGCTCAAACCATGTTCTAAACAGAAACTGACAGGAGCCAATTACGAAATACTGCAGGTATCAGGTTCATTAATCCTAGTGTCTCTATGCCACTGTTCAAATATACAGCAGGATACAGTATATTATGATTTAATGCATTGTTTTTTGGTGGTTTGCTATTAGTGTTAACAATACAGGAGGTGTTAATTCAATATATAAAATGTACAGATTTTGGGTGGTGGGCAATTAATCTTTGTGATTAATCCGGTAAAATCACATTTAGACTAGGGTCACATGGACAATTATTAGTCACATTAAACTCATGAGATTAATCATCTGAAAATACAGTGATGTCATGTGATTTTATGCAATTAATCACATTAAATTAATGATCATTAGGTCTATGTGACAGCAGAAACTTGCCTTCTACATCATATTACTCTGGTGAAGAATGATTGTTGTTGTGTGCCCCGGGTTGCATTCTATACAAATTCTATGCTAATGGGAAAATGTATATAATAATATAATAATATGTATGCTGGTGCTGTACAGTATATAAATATTCTGCATAATCTTTCTTTCTTTCTCCTTAGCTTGTCTTGTGTTTTCTAAAATCTTAACGTAAAAAAAATTGCACTTTCTGAGTTGCTCCATTTGCCCTATAGTAGTAAAGACTAAAGTACTGTACAAGTACACTTTATTCTTATTTTCTGTAATATGACCTTTGCAAATACGTAATTTACTTGCTGCTTTTTCTTATTATTATCATTGCTGCAATTTGAATCTGACGCTTCTTTTTGCCATGCACCTTTTGACTCCAGCTAAAATTATTCTGGGCAGGCTAAAGGCAAAAAGATAAGCAAGGATCAAAGAAGTAAGCAGTGGTCAAAGAGTTAATCTAAAATAAATGCAGTGGTCATACACAACGAAATCCAAAACACAGGAGCTAAGCATAAAACTGTCCAGGAAAACTAACACCAGCAAGGCAGAAATGGCAATAAGTATATTTATTTAGAATCTAACTGCTCGGTAGAAATCAGGTAAGCCCCTTCAGGAGGAGGTCACCAAACTCTCAACCGGACTGCTTAAATGGATTCAATGTTCAAAACAGTTTTCTAAGTTTTTCGGCATGGAGATCTTTTAAAGGAACCTAAGACCTCTTTCCAATGATGTTGATTCCTAACTATTCACAATTCCAAACTTTTTTAAATCTTGAACTTAGCCTGCTCACCAATGGCCACAGAAGTAGGTTTCATAGATATTCTTTTTCTGCGGTGGATTTTACCTACAGGCTCCATCAGTGATGTGTAGCGAGAGCCTTACCTGTCATACTCCAGTATACTCCAGAGTTTTGACTGTACAACTCAGATGAACAATATAAAGAATATATGAATATTAGAGATGTGCACCGAACCAGTTTTGCTGGATTAGGATTTGGCTCTGACACTGTATGTTATCCGACCTTTGGATTTGCCAAACCGCCGTGACTGGTTTTGGATTTGGATTTTTTCCAAAATTTTACAAAAAAGCTAAAATCACATAACATGGGCCTTGGTTTGTTCCTATAGTACTATTAGCCTCAATAACATAATTTCCAGTAATTTCCAGTCAATTCTAACCACCTCATAGCACGCACTATTATTTTCTTCAGTATTGGCCAAAAGCTGCAGCAAGCTGGCTGGTTACTATGCGACAGAGAAGCGGCACAAACACACAGCAGTTTATATCACATCTATAAAAGATTGCTACAGCGTACAGTGCACAGAACAGGGCAAACAATAGATGTATATATTTTTTATTTTTCTATTTTTAAACTTGCACCTTTGTTCAAACTGCATAGATTACAGGGTTTATAGATGCACGCGAACAAACCGCACTAGGGTAAAGCGCACCAAATAGTACAATTTACAGCAGAGTAAAGCATAGCATATAGCAGCGTACACCGACTTGTGATGCTGTAGTCTCAGCACAGCCAATACAGCAGTGGGCAATGCAGCTTTCAGCAGCATGCAGTGTGCCCCCTATACCCACCACTTGTGAGTCTGGACACAGCACAGCACAGCCACTTGTGAGTCCAGAATCTCAGTACAGCCACTACAGCAGAGTATAGCACAGCTTTCAGCAGCGTGCAGTGTGCCCCCTATACACAGACACTTAAAGAGCACATCCACTTGTGAGTTTGGACACAGCACAGCACAACCACTTGTGAGTCCAGAATCTCAGTACAGCCACTACAGCAGAGTATAGCACAGCTTTCAGCAGCGTGCAGTGTGCCCCCTATACACAGACACTTAAAGAGCACATCCACTTGTGAGTCTGGACACAGCACAATACAGCAGAGCCACTTGTGAGTCCGGAGTCTCAGTACAGCCACTACAGTATAGTCACACTCTTGACCATTCCTCTAGTCTACTTAGATCCTCAATAATTTGTTTTACCCCTCCTGGTGTGTCTACCCTGTTGCGTACCTTTGTATCATCTGCAAAGAGGTATACTTTCCCTTTAATGTCATTTGCAATGTCACTAATAAAGATATTAAAAAGCACTTGTCCAAGTACAGATCCCTGGGATACTCCACTGGTAACATTTCCCTTCTGTGAATGCATTCCATTTACCACAAGTGGTAGCTACGGAGACACTGGCAGATCCCTCCAGGTGGATGGTGCTGAAGGAACCTGGGATAGGCTCCATCATGTGGAGAAGCAGAGTGTTGTAGTGCTTCCTGCATTTGGTATTATGCTAAGCAGAGTCCTTTGTCGGGTATAGATAAGCAGTATTCACATCAATGCTGATAGTGGAGTGAAGCAGGTGAAGTGGCAGGAAAGTAACCTATGCGTTTCAATGCCTTACTGGCATCTTTGTCAAGGATGAATACATCATACACAACAAATGACTCCGCTGCAGCATAATACCATTCTGGAGACTATCCCAGATCATGGACCTCATTAGAACAAGCCACCCCCGAGCCAATAGTCGGTCTCACTCGTCAATCGATTTTGGTCGATGTTGGTCAATTTCAGATCGATTTCAGATTCATCTTAATCAATGCTGGGCTGCAAGGGTTAAAACACACACTTACTAGCAGATGATTTTTACAGTATATTAATTTTTAATTGTTAGTAAATGTGTATTGTAATCCTGGAAGGTCAATATCAATTAAGATAAATCTGAAATCGACTAACATTGACCAAAATTGAACTTTAGTAAATGTACCCCCCGGAGAGACTGGCAATGCATAGTGAGTGTTGCTGTGTTCATGCACAGCACACCTGGGACAGCATATTAATTCATAAACAGGTGCTGTAGAGCGGCAATAATTCCTTTACTTTATACCCCCACGTGCTTTAAAAAGGAGGTGTTACTTTAATCGCTGTTATAACTTTCATGGAGACTGTAAATTGTTAAATATACACAAGCAGGTACAGTACATAAGATACATTCTGATCCTTACAGTCGATAAAATATGAGTGAACAGGTGTTACTTTACTCATTCCCTAGATCCTGAGCTGCCTTTTACTCCTTCCTGTCTCTTATTGATTCTCATTGCTCTGGCCCTCCTTTCTCCTCACTGATTCTCACTGCACTGGCCATCGTTCCTCCTCCTTGGTTCTCACTGCCCTATCCCTCCTACCTACTCCCTGGTTCTCACTGCTTGATCTCTCCTTTCTCTTCCCTGGTTCTCACTGCTCCAGCCTTCCTGCCTTCTCCATGGTTCTCAATGCTCCATCTCTATTTCCTACTCCCTGGTTCTCACTTTTCCATTCCACCTTTCTCCTCTCTGACTCTCACAGCTCCATCCCTTCTTCATCCCATATGGTTCTCACTGCTCCATACATCCTTCCTCCTTCCTGGTTCTCACTTCTCTGTTCCTCCTCCCTCCCTGATTCTGACTTCTCTATCCTTTCTTCCTCCTCCCTTGTTCTCACTGTTCTGGCCATCCTTCCTCCTCCCTGGCTCTATGTTGCCAGAACCTACTCCTCTTAACCTGGTTCTCAGCAAAATACTCCCCCCACCTCCACTCCTCCACAGTTCTCACTGCTTTACTCACCCAATACTCAATCTTGCAAGAAAACTTAAAACAGAGAATGCTATTAACCATCAATATGCAGTATCATTAATACACAAATTATGAGACTACCATTCCACTACATATTCCATTTAACATGCCTTTATCATCTTAGAAATCTGTTGTTTATTAAATACAGGTTGAGTATCCCTTATCCAAAATGCTTGGGACCAGAGGAATTTTGGATATCGGATTTTTCCGTATTTTGGAATAATTGCATACCATAATGAGATGATATGGTGATGGGACCTAAATCTAAGCACAGAATGCATTTATGTATCATATACACCTTATACACACAGCCTGAAGATAATTTTAGCCAATATTTTTAATAACTTTGTGCAATAAATAAAGTGTGTGTACATTCACACAAATCATGTATGTTTCATATACACCTTATACACACAGCCTGAAGGCCATTTAATACAATATTATTAATAACTTTGTGTATTAAACAAAGTTTGTGTACATTGAGCCATCAAAAAACAAAGGTTTCACTGTTTCACTCTCACTCAAAAAAGTCCGTATTTCGGAATATTCCGTATTTCGGAATATTTGGATATGGGATACTCAACCTGTACTATAACAAAATAAAAAAGTAAAAAAAGTAGAAAAAAGTAAAAAAGAAATCAGACACATCTAGATTTTAATTACTGTCCCTATATATCAGAAACAGTGTTACAACCAACCGAGCAGGCCAAATCAGAAACAGGTCCCGGTCATTGCCAGGCGACCGGGATGCTGCATCTCGTCCGCTCGCACAGCCTGACAGTCCCCGCTCAGCACCTAGCAATGCTGGCACAGTGGCCACAATGCCCACCGGGAGCTGACAGGTGCCTAGCAGCTGGGACGTCGGGTGCAGATGGCATTCTCAGTTGCTAGGCAATTTAGATCAAGCAGCTTCTGGCTCCCAGCGTTGATACTTTGGACATGCAGCAGTGCAGCTGTACGTCATTAGTGATTCCTGCTCCCTCCTCACTGCCTGCTTGCTGATTGTTCTAGATACCCTTTATATACCTTGCTGGCCACTCACTCTGTGCTGGTTATAGTTTATTCTTGCCATGTAAACTGCTGGTCTCTGTTATCTATATTGATCATTGTCCTGTGGCTACTCTGCCAGAATCCCTAACTGTCAGTGTCCTGTATCCTGCTCTGCCTGCCATTACCCAGGCTTGGTATGGTGCTCTCCATCTAAAACCCTAGCTCCCTGTGGGAGTTTGCATAACTTCTGCACTGTTTTAACAACTGCTTTGACAGAGGTTTATCCAGCTTTTGCCTCATACTTCAGGCAGCCATGTTCCTCATTCTCATCAGCTAACCAGTGCACCTCGGTGTCCTCAGTCTATTGGATGACCTCCTACTGCTTGAGGTATCAAGTCCAGGGGCCCCCTAAGTACCAGTGTGTGTGACAAGCACTAAGGCAACAGCAGGGGGTTGCTATTGGTGAAAACTATCTTGAGGGCTCTAGGAGTCTCACCCCAATAGTACTGGAGTTCCCTATAACATCAAGCAAGTCCAAATTTCCTCCGGGAATATCAAGTCTAAGTATATATACACTTATCAAGTCCAAGTATCTGTACACCTATCAAGTCCAAGTATCTTCACATTTATCAAGTCTAAGTGTCTCCACGCGCACCAAGTCCAAGAACCACAATTCTAAGCAAGTCCGAGTCTCAACACCAAGCGAGTCCAAGGTTCCTAACAAACAGTGATATATACCAGAGGGGTGGTCTTCAGGTTGCTGGCGGCCTGCCTCCCGGCGACCACCATACCAGTGCCAGAATCCCGACCATCAGCATACTGACCGCCGGCATTCCGACCGCCGGCATACCGACATCTTTTCTCCCTCTTGGGGGTCCACAACCCCCTTGGAGGGAGAATAGATAGCGTGGCGCGGGTGGCGCACGTGGTGTAGCGCACCACCGTGTCCGCAAGGGGCTCATTTGTGCTCGCCCAGCTTTCAGTATGTCGGCGGTCAGGATTCCGGCGCCGGTATGCTGGTCACCGGGACCCCGACCACCGCCAAACCATACTACACCCATACCAAAGTGCCTCTTGAAATCCTTCTATTTTCTTTTGTTTGCATGACCCCATAGAGTCACAGATGATACGATATTGTGCCCTAGGATGCAGCTCATATCACTATTGCAAGCAGGAGGAATGACACCTTCTGCTGCATTAACATCTGTATTAAGTCCCCTGCTTGTATAAACTGCAGAACCTATACAATCACTGTCATTTTACTCTGCAAACCTGTGGGACGTGATAGAAATTTAGGCTCACTGTGGTTAAAAGTGCACTACGGAGATGGAATTTACATTTAATAAATTACCTGGCTGCAGTTCATGTTTTCAGCAAGACTGTTTCATATTGTGACATCTATGTGTTTATAATTGGACTACGCTGCATATCAACTGTTATAATATTACTTTTCCCTAGCCAAATATTTTTTGACCTTTTCTACCAAATGAATATATTTTCACAAATAAGCTTTAAAATTGTCAGAATAATGAAGAATTCCTATATTACATGATAAAAGTTTTAATTGGTAAACAACATCTTTTTGCGAGACTTGTAACAAGCTCTCCGCTTACTTAAAGCCTGGCTGTTCCCTGGAAATACAGATTTGCACAGTTAATTCATCATAGAAGGTGCAGCTCAGTGTGACTGCTCTATTACTTGACATTTAGATCCAATGTAGCTAAAGTAAGTGGCTAGAGATAACAGAGATACCACATTTTTCATTTCTGCAGCCTTCCTCTGGAGTACCCAGCTTTATCATTTCAAGGTTATAACCCAATTGCAGTAAGGAAATTAGATCTGGCACTTGCTTATTCTCTAACAAACAATGAAAAAATGGGATTGCCCTCTTTTACTTTAGGTCAGTGCTTATATACATATTCCAGGCTGTTCTCGCAGTGTGGGCCCTTTAATAGGATTGCTCAGATGAATGACAAGTAAATCATATAATAGAAATGAACTTCTTATGCTTCAGCTGCTTGCTTAAATCAAACGTGTTTATTTCATAGATAGGATCTTTTGTCTTTAATCGCAACTCTAGATTGCTAAATAGTGGGTGCCTTTAAAATAAACTATTCTACTAAATTAAAATTGGAAGCAGAGCTTTCTTGGTTATTTGTGTTTATTAACACCAAGGACGGGAGTTAATGCCGCCCGAGTTCGGCGGCTGAGCGGGATGCCAGCCGAACTCAAATGTTTTTTTTAAAGGGGCAATCACTTACTTGTAAGTGATTGCCCCTTTAAAAAAACATCCAAGTTTGTCCGCCATCCCAGTCCCACGCAGCTGCCAAACCGGGGTGGCATTACATCCCGCCCCCAGTCTTGTTTAATTATTATGTTTGTTCACAGTTGCATAGCACAGTGTGGTATGTTGCTGAAGTATATGTTAATCATGATGTTAATTTATCTTTACTTAATAAACCTAGGGTTAAATGTATGAAGCAGTGATAAGAGAGGAGAAGTGAGCCAGTGGAGAAGCTGCCCATGACAACCAATCAGCTGCTCTGTATAATGTTATAGTATGCAAATTATAAATGTTACTTCAATGCTGATTGGTTGCCATGGGCAATGTCTCCACTGGCTCACTTCTCCTCTCTTATCCCTGCTTCATACATTTACCCCCTAACGCAGTGGCAGCTCCAGAGGTAGGTCTGCAGTACAGCCCACATTTCAAATAGGGAAGCCACACCAACTGCAGTCAACTGTCATCCCAAATTGACTCACTGGCAGTTGATGTGGCTCCACTATTTGAACTTTGGATTTCGTTGCAGCACCACCTCTGGAGTCGCCACTGCTTATGTAATGAACCTGCTGTTCTTAAAATCCATTTATTGACACTGTCACACACCACTAGTACATATGTTACTTCATAGTACAGATGTTGGCAAAATCAAACACTTAAGCAACAGGGAATGGCACTTTTGTAGCCAAAGTGCTTAGTTTGTTTGGGCCCCGACAAAACAAGCTACCAATGGGCTTAAGGCAGCTAACAGTGTTATTCATCTCTACAGTTGGAAGATGTCTTCTCCGCATACTCATCACACATCATCATACATTATTACACTACAGTAGCTCATCCCCACTAGAATCCACCATTACAGAAGTCTCTGTACTTTCATATAACTGGCAGGGATTTGGTAGTTACTTTTTTTACTTTTATGAACATTAGCTTTTCCACATTTTTAGGACGTAGCCTCTTACACCTGTCACTCACAAGGTTTTCAGCTGTGCTAAGTCCTCTTTCCTAGTATACACTGGAGGGTGGGCAGCTTAACGAAAGCAAAGCTACTTTGTACAAAAAGCTCCAAATTGTTTTTTCCCTCCTAATATTCAAAGGGACTGCCTGACATGCTAATCTGTTCATTGTTGTTAAAATAATCCTCCACCATTAGGTTGATGTTTACTGTATTTGATTTAGTCATAGCAGATGTGTCAATAATTTTGGTCAATTCCTTTAGGCCTGACCAGATGTCATGTTATTTCACTCTGGTGTATTACGTTGACTCATCTTCATCACAAGTGGGCAGCTGTAAGGTCAGTTTCAACCTGACAGCAAAACTTGCAAGAGAAACTGAGGCAGGAGATGTGACTGTGTATCACCAAGTTTATGGTGTGTGTGCAAAACATTGTACACGTTCAAATTCAAACAGTTGTAATGCTCTCACAATATTAGTTGCATTATTGGAAATTACAAATATTGAGGAGAATCTTAACCTTTTTGCTGTGACATCCCTTTGATCTTGCAGGTTTACACCAGTATGCCTCCTAGTGAAGCCGGTGATAGAGAGTAGCCTGTTTCTGAATTAGTGATGTGCACCGGAAATTTTTCGGGTTTTGTGTTTTGGTTTTGGGTTCGGTTCCGCGGCCGTGTTTTGGATTCGGACGCGTTTTGGCAAAACCTTACCGAAATTTTTTTGTCGGATTCGGGTGTGTTTTGGATTCGGGTGTTTTTTTTCAAAAAACCCTCAAAAACAGCTTAAATCATAGAATTTGGGGGTCATTTTGATCCCATAGTATTATTAACCTCAATAACCATAATTTATACTCATTTTCAGTCTATTCTGAACACCTCACACCTCACAATATTATTTTTAGTCCTAAAATTTGCCCCGAGGTCACTGGATGGCTAAGCTAAGCGACCCAAGTGGCCGACACAAACACCTGGCCCATCTAGGAGTGGCACTGCAGTGTCAGGCAGGATGGCCCTTCAAAAAAATACTCCCCAAACAGCACATGATGCAAAGAAAAAAAGAGGCGCACCAAGGTGGCTGTGTGACTAAGCTAAGCGACACAAGTGGCCGACACAAACACCTGGCCCATCTAGGAGTGGCACTGAAGTGTCAATCAAGACAGGATGGCCCTTCCAAAAAATACTCCCCAAACAGCACATGATGCAAAGAAAAAAAGAGGCGCACCAAGGTGGCTGTGTGACTAAGCTAAGCGACACAAGTGGCCGACACAAACACCTGGCCCATCTAGGAGTGGCACTGCAGTGTCAGGCAGGATGGCCCTTCCAAAAAATACTCCCCAAACAGCACATGATGCAAAGAAAAAAAGATGCGCAATGAGGTAGCTGTGTGACTAAGCTAAGCGACCCAACTGGCCGACACAAACACCTGGCCCATCTAGGAGTGGCACTGCAGTGTCAGGCAGGATGGCCCTTCAAAAAAATACTCCCCAAACAGCACATGATGCAAAGAAAAAAAGAGGCGCACCAAGGTGGCTGTGTGACTAAGCTAAGCGACACAAGTGGCCGACACAAACACCTGGCCCATCTAGGAGTGGCACTGCAGTGTCAATCAAGACAGGATGGCCCTTCCAAAAAATACTACCCAAACAGCACATGATGCAAAGAAACAAAGAGGCGCACCAAGGTGGCTGTGTGACTAAGCTAAGCGACACAAGTGGCCGACACAAACACCTGGCCCATCTAGGAGTGGCACTGTAGTGTCAATCAAGACAGGATGGCCCTTCCAAAAAATACTCCCCAAACAGCACATGATGCAAAGAAAAAAAGAGGCGCACCAAGGTGGCTGTGTGACTAAGCTAAGCGACACAAGTGGCCGACACAAACACCTGGCCCATCTAGGAGTGGCACTGCAGTGTCAGGCAGGATGGCCCTTCCAAAAAATACTCCCCAAACAGCACATGATGCAAAGAAAAAAAGATGCGCAATGAGGTAGCTGTGTGACTAAGCTAAGCGACCCAACTGGCCGACACAAACACCTGGCCCATCTAGGAGTGGCACTGCAGTGTCAGGCAGGATGGCCCTTCAAAAAAATACTCCCCAAACAGCACATGATGCAAAGAAAAAAAGAGGCGCACCAAGGTCGCTGTGTGACTAAGCTAAGCGACACAAGTGGCCGACACAAACACCTGGCCCATCTAGGAGTGGCACTGCAGTGTCAATCAAGACAGGATGGCCCTTCCAAAAAATTGTCCCCAAACAGCACATGATGCCAAGAAAAATGAAAGAAAAAAGAGGTGCAAGATGGAATTGTCCTTGGACCCTCCCACCCACCCTTATGTTGTATAAACAGGACATGCACACTTTAACGAACCCATCATTTCAGCGACAGGGTCTGCCACACGACTGTGACTGAAATGACTGGTTGGTTTGGGCCCCCACCAAAAAAGAAGCAATCAATCTCTCCTTGCACAAACTGGCTCTACAGAGGCAAGATGTCCACCTCATCATCATCCTCCGATTCCTCACCCCTTTCACTGTGTACATCCCCCTCCTCACAGATTATTAATTCGTCCCCACTGGAATCCACCATCTCAGGTCCCCGTGTACTTTCTGGAGGCAATTGCTGCTGGTGAATGTCTCCACGGAGGAATTGATTATAATTCATTTTAATGAACATCATCTTCTCCACATTTTCTGGAAGTAACCTCGTACGCCGATTGCTGACAAGGTGAGCGGCTGCACTAAACACTCTTTCGGAGTACACACTGGAGGGAGGGCAACTTAGGTAGAATAAAGCCAGTTTGTGCAAGGGCCTCCAAATTGCCTCTTTTTCCTGCCAGTATACGTACGGACTGTCTGACGTGCCTACTTGGATGCGGTCACTCATATAATCCTCCACCATTCTTTCAATGGTGAGAGAATCATATGCAGTGACAGTAGACGACTTGTCAGTAATCGTTGGCAGGTCCTTCAGTCCGGACCAGATGTCAGCACTCGTTCCAGACTGCCCTGCATCACCGCCAGCGGGTGGGCTCGGAATTCTTAGCCTTTTCCTCGCACCCCCAGTTGCGGGAGAATGTGAAGGAGGAGATGGTGACGGGTCACGTTCCGCTTGACAATTTTCTCACCAGCAGGTCTTTGAACCTCTGCAGACTTGTGTCTGCCGGAAAGAGAGATACAAAGTAGGTTTTAAATCTAGGATCGAGCACGGTGGCCAAAATGTAGTGCTCTGATTTCAACAGATTGACCACCCGTGAATCCTGGTTAAGCGAATTAAGGGCTCCATCCACAAATCCCACATGCCTAGCGGAATCGCTCTGTTTTAGCTCCTCCTTCAATGTCTCCAGCTTCTTCTGCAAAAGCCTGATGAGGGGAATGACCTGACTCAGGCTGGCAGTGTCTGAACTGACTTCACGTGTGGCAAGTTCAAAGGGTTGCAGAACCTTGCACAACGTTGAAATCATTCTCCACTGCGCTTGAGTCAGGTGCATTCCACCTCCTTTGCCTATATCGTGGCCAGATGTATAGGCTTGAATGGCCTTTTGCTGCTCCTCCATCCTCTGAAGCATATAGAGGGTTGAATTCTACCTCGTTACCACCTCTTGCTTCAGATGATGGCAGGGCAGGTTCAGGAATGTTTGGTGGTGCTCCAGTATTCGGTACGCGGTGCCTGAACGCTGAAAGTGGCCCGCAATTCTTCGGGCCACCGACAGCATCTCTTGCACGCCCCTGTCATTTTTAAAATAATTCTGCACCACCAAATTCAAGGTATGTGCAAAACATGGGACGTGATGGAATTTGCCCAGATGTAATGCACGCACAATATTGCTGGCGTTGTCCGATGTCACAAATCCCCAGGAGAGTCCAATTGGGGTAAGCCATTCTGCGATGATCTTCCTCAGTTGCCGTAAGAGGTTTTCAGCTGTGTGGCTATTCTGGAAAGCGGTGATACAAAGCGTAGCCTGCCTAGGAACGAGTTGGCATTTGCGAGATGCTGCTACTGGTGCCGCCGCTGCTGTTCTTGCTGCGGGAGGCAATACATCTACCCAGTGGGCTGTCAGATCCACCCATCCATTTAACACGGCATTTTGTGTGTATAAATACATTTTGTGAGGGGAGAGAAATTAACCTCTTCGTTTTTCCAGACCCCCCTACCTATTTACGCGTCTTTTTTGGGGGCGACATAAGGGCCATTGACCGATATTAATTACTATATCATTTTTTCCAAATTGGCCCGATCAGTGGTCATTGTCCATACTGACAGGTACCTTCTCGACTTTCTACAGTCATACCATGCTGGACATGCCCGATCTCGCCTGATCTTGGAAGCCAAGCAGCATTGGGCCAGGTCAGTACCAGAAAGGGTGACCTTCTGGGAATACCGGGTACTGTAGTACTAAGGAAGATATCTTTCGCCGATCAGCAAATCTCATTCCAGTTTAACCTTGCAATTCAATACCGCAGCTGACCCACTCTCTAGGAGTCCAGATTTATATAAGCCGGTTTCCCATCATCTCTTCTATGAAGGTACAACTGTATATAACATCATAATTTCATAGAGATAATAGGAACATTTATATTTTCGCTTCTGACAAACGTCAAACATCAATACTCACTTACAAATCGGTGGGTTTACAGACAAACTTTCTGTCACCCTCTCTATACAAGTGAGTTACATATTACCATATCGTCAACATCAATTTGTTGTTTAATACTTGTTTTAACATTTATTGCTGATGTACAGCAATAATTTTATTATCCTTTCGTCTGTGATTAAAAGTTAAGTTTTATCCTATCCTACCCATAAATTACATCATCCTATCCTATCCTTCTATGAATATATAGAATTCAAGAGTGCCCCTGAGAGACATTATCTATAGTCCCCCCTTTTTTTTGCCTCTTTGCGAAACAACCCTTCAACAGTTTGTTTTGGAACTGATGTCTGGGAGCACCACCAACCTTGTTCTACTTCAAAAGCCTTATTAGGCGAAGTCGGTAGCTTTATGTTGGTGCAATACATTTGGTCACTTATGATATCTACAAATTGAATTATAACCATTGTACAATCTGGACCAGTGCAGATTCCTAAAAAACCCCACCCAATACGGGCTGTCACAGTCATATAGTCCTGAGTCTGCCCTGCTCCACTTGTCCACATGTCCGTGGTTAAGTGGACATTGGGTACAACTGCATTTTTTAGGACACTGGTGAGTCTTTTTCTGAGGTCTGTGTACATTTTCGGTATTGCCTGCCTAGAGAAATGGAACCTAGATGGTATTTGGTACCGGGGACACAGTACCTCAATCAAGTCTCTAGTTGGCTCTGAATTAACGATGGATACCGGAACCACATTTCTCACCGCCCAGGCTGCCAAGGCCTCAGTTATCCGCTTTGCAGCAGGATGACTGCTGTGATATTTCATCTTCCTCGCAAAGGACTGTTGGACAGTCAATTGCTTACTGGAAGTAGTACAAGTGGTCTACCGACTTCCCCTCTGGGATGACGATCGACTCCCAGCAGCAACAACAGCAGCGCCAGCAGCAGTAGGCGTTACACTCAAGGATGCATCGGAGGAATCCCAGGCAGGAGAGGACTCGTCAGACTTGCCAGTGACATGGCCTGCAGGACTATTGGCTTTCCTGGGTGAGGAGGAAATTGACACTGAGGGAGTTGGTGGTGTGGTTTGCAGGAGCTTGGTTACAAGAGGAAGGGATTTAGTGGTCAGTGGACTGCTTCCGATGTCACCCAAAGTTTTTGAACTTGTCACTGACTTATGATGAATGCGCTGCAGGTGACGTATAAGGGAGGATGTTCCGAGGTGGTTAACGTCCTTACCCCTACTTATTACAGCTTGACAAAGGCAACACACGGCTTGACACCTGTTGTCCGCATTTGTGTTGAAATAATTCCACACCGAAGAGCTGATTTTTTTTTGTATTTTGACCAGGCATGTCAAGGGCCATATTCCTCCCACGGACAACAGGTGTCTCCCCGGGTGCCTGACTTAAACAAACCACCTCACCATCAGAATCCTCCTTGTCAATTTCCTCCCCAGCGCCAGCAACACCCATATCCTCATCCTGGTGTACTTCAACAGTGACATCTTCAATTTGACTATCAGGAACTGGACTGCGGGTGCTCCTTCCAGCACTTGCAGGGGGCGTGCAAATGGTGGAAGGCGCAAGCTGTTCCCGTCCAGTGTTGGGAAGGTCAGGCATCGCAACCGACACAATTGGACTCTCCTTGGGGATTTGTGATTTTGAAGAACGCACAGTTCTTTGCTGTGCTTTTGCCAGCTTAAGTCTTTTCTTTTTTTCTAGCGAGAGGATGAGTGCTTCCATCCTCATTTGAAGCTTAACCACTAGCCATGAACATAGGCCAGGGCCTCAGCCATTCCTTGCCACTCCGTGTCGTAAATGGCATATTGGCAAGTTTACGCTTCTCCTCAGACGCTTTTAATTTTGATTTTTGGGTCATTTTACTGAACTTTTGTGTTTTGGATTTTACATGCTCTCTACTATGACATTGGGCATCGGCCTTGGCAGACGACGTTGATGGCATTTCATCGTCTCGGCCATGACTAGTGGCAGCAGCTTCAGCACGAGGTGGAAGTGGATCTTGATCTTTCCCTTTAACCTCCACATTTTTGTTCTCCATATTTTAATGTGTGGAATTATATGCCAGTATCAATAGCAATGGCCTACTACTATATTTACTGCGCACAACTAAAAGGCACCACAGGTATACAATGTAGATGGATGGATACTAGTATACTTAATGGATGACGAGTGATGACACAGAGGTAGGTACACAGCAGTGGCCTACCGTACTGCTATATACAGTATACTGGACCTGGTGGACACTGTCAGCAAACTGCTAAACTAGTCTAAAAAAAAGGCACCACAGGTATACAATGTAGATGGATGGATGGATACTAGTATACTTTATGGATGACGAGTGACGACACAGAGGTAGGTACACAGCAGTGGCCTACCGTACTGCTATATACAGTATACTGGACCTGGTGGATACTGTCAGCAAACTGCTAAACTAGTCTAAATAAAGGCACCACAGGTATACAATGTAGATGGATGGATACTAGTATACTTTATGGATGACGAGTGACGACACAGAGGTAGGTACACAGCAGTGGCCTACCGTACTGCTATATACAGTATACTGGACCTGGTGGACACTGTCAGCAAACTGCTAAACTAATCTAAAAAAAAGGCACCACAGGTATACAATGTAGATGGATGGATACTAGTATACTTTATGGATGACAAGTGACGACACAGAGGTAGGTACACAGCAGTGGCCTACCGTACTGCTATATACAGTATACTGGACCTGGTGGACACTGTCAGCAAACTGCTAAACTAGTCTAAAAAAAAGGCACCACAGGTATACAATGTAGATGGATGGATACTAGTATACTTTATGGATGACGAGTGACGACACAGAGGTAGGTACACAGCAGTGGCCTACCGTACTGCTATATACAGTATACTGGACCTGGTGGACACTGTCAGCAAACTGCTAAACTAGTCTAAAAAAAAGGCACCACAGGTATACAATGTAGATGGATGGATACTAGTATACTTTATGGATGATGAGTGACGACACAGAGGTAGGTACACAGCAGTGGCCTACCGTACTGCTATATACAGTATACTGGACCTGGTGGACACTGTCAGCAAACTGCTAAACTAGTCTAAAAAAAAGGCACCACAGGTATACAATGTAGATGGATGGATACTAGTATACTTTATGGATGACGAGTGACGACACAGAGGTAGGTACACAGCAGTGGCCTACCGTACTGCTATATACAGTATACTGGACCTGGTGGACACTGTCAGCAAACTGCTAAACTAAAATGCACCACAGGTATAGGAATGTAGATGGATAGTATACTTAATGGATGACGACACAGAGGTAGGTACAGCAGTGCACTCTGCACTGTACTCCTCCTATATATAATATTAATTATACTGGTGGTCCCTAGTCCCCACAATAAAGCAGCACACTGTGAGCACAGATATGGAGTGTTTTTCAGGCAGACAAACGTATACTGGTGGTCACTGTCAGCAAAACTCTGCACTGTACTCCTGCTATAGCTGCTCTCCAGTCCCCACAATTAAGCAGTGTGAGCACTCAGCACAGATATATCATGCAGCACACTGAGCACAGATATGGTATGGAGCGTTTTTTTCAGGCAGAGAACGGATAAAAACTAAACTCTGCACTGTACTCCTCCTAACAGCTGCTCCCCAATCCTCCCCACAATTATAGTAATAAACAAGCACAAGCAATCAAATGAAATCAACTGTCTTCTGACTTCTACTAAACGGAGAGGACGCCAGCCACGTCCTCTCCCTATCATCTCCAATGCACGTGTGAAAATGGCGTCGACGCGCGGCTGCTTATAGAATCAGAATCTCGCGAGAATCCGACAGCGGGATGATGACGTTCGGGCGCGCTCGGGTAAACCGAGCAAGGCGGGAGGATCCGAGTCTGCTCCGACCCGTGTAAAAAAGGTAAACCTCGGGGGGGTTCGGTTTCTCGGAAACCGAACCCGCTCATCACTATTCTGAATGAGCTTGCATTTTGTGTTACATACTGCTGCTGCTGAAGGCGATACACCCACCCAGTGCGTTGTTATAGTCATGTAATCTTTAGTTTGACCACTATTTGCAATTAATTGGATAGTGAGTACAGTGGCATTTTCTAAGCCAAGAATTCGTTTTTTACAACGTCCTGGTACAGGCGAGGAATTGCTGTTCTGATAAAATGGAATCGAGATGGAATTTGGTAGTGGGAGCACAGGACCTTAATTAACTGTCTAAAACCAGATACATTGATGGTAGATATTGGACGCAGATCTAATACTAGCATAGCCATCTTGGCTTCAGTGATCCGCTGTGCAACTTGATGGCAGCTTTCATACTTGCTTGCTCTTGAAAAGGATAGTTTCACAGTCAATTGCTGTTTGAAACTACTAGTAGTCTTCTTGGTAGAAATGGTAGAAGGAGGCTTCTCTACTAGTACAGTGTTAGAAATAGCAGACACACACATAGCACTCATGACCAACCTTAGACTCTCCCAGCGACTTGTGAAGTTTGTGAACACACAGTATGTTCTTGAGCCTTAGTGTTCTTCTTTTTTTGGGGCACTGATTTGTCTGTTTTAAAGGTAACACCCCTACTAGACTTTAAGCAAATGTGTTGAATCATCATATGAAGTTACAGAAGAAGATGTCTGTGTTTGGCCTCAGCTTCCGCAATAGGGATTCTAATTCATAAAACAGCAGTAGCACTAGCAGGACCTTCTCTTGCAAGCAAAGGCAATGGCCTGAGCCTTTACTTGCCATTGTGTGTGTTGTATGGCATGCTGGCAATTTAAAATTTTTCGCCAGTAAATTTACCCTTTATTATTAGAGATGATGTTTTCTTAAGCATTGTGAAATATTGTCTAGATTTAAGGTGCCATTTCTTAAACGTTGTATCCTCATGACCAACTTTATTATTTTTTAAAGTACTATCATGACCAGGGCCGGACTGCCCTTCAGACACAGGGCCGTGATCCATGGCCATACCCACAGTACAATGCCAGGGTTGTTAAACAGCCCCAGTCCATCCCTGATCATGACTGGCAGCAGCCACAGCACTAGTACTGGGTTGCTGTTCCTGCTCTTGTATCGACTGGTCCATATCGGCTCACAGCACTTCAAATAATGGCACCCTTATGGCATTTTTTTTAACACAGTGCCTGAACACACAACAGTTTCATTTATTTATTTATTTATTTTACATGATGTTTGAACGCACAACACAGTGGCTATCAAAGCTCCTAGTAATGGTACCCAAAAGACGTTATTTTCGCAACAGTTTTGTTTTATTTTTTCATTTTTTATACGGTTCTTGAACACACAACAGTTTTACTTATTTTTCTGCATGGCGCTTGACCACACAAAAGTTTTATTTATTTATTTATTTCACATTGTGCTTGAACACAAAATATAGTGCCTCATAGCGTTCCTAGTAACTGCACCCTAAAGGCATTATTTTCGCAACAATTTGATTTTGTTTTTCATCAATAGTTTTTATTGAAAACAAGTTTTCTTTTTGCAAGGGGAAGGGGTACAGAAAGAAAGAAGGAAGGGGCGGGGGGGTACAAAGAACCAAGGGAACGGGATGTAAACATGTAAATATCAAAATTGTCAGAAGTTAGATATAACAATCCAATATAGATTCTATAGGAAAAATACAAAGTCATCTTGGAAAAATATACAGATAAAGATAAACACGGGTCAAACATGAAAACATATCAATAAACAGATAATCAATAATAGACACAGGGCTAGTAAGGCACAGCCGGTGCACAGAGCGGAAGTATAAGCCGAGTCAGTTAGGGGGAAGGCGAAACACCCCCTCCAGCAGTGACGTAGTCATGCCATGCTCTCCATTTCACCATTGGGGAGGAGGCCGCAGAAGAGTAAGGCATGAACTCAGTTTCCATAGTAAAATGGAATTGAATTTTGTTGGTGACTAGTGATAGAGGAGGGGGAGAAGCTTGTTTCCAACTTTGGGCCAATGCAGTCCTGGCAGCTATACAAATATGCCCCACCAGATATCTCTGATGAGGTGGTATCTCAGCAGGAAAAATGTGGAGCAGGGCCATGGCCGGAGAGGGGGTGAGGGACAGGTGTAAGACCGAATTAATCAAAGAAAATATCTCGCTCCAGAAATGTCGAAGGGAAGGACAGGACCAGAAAATATGGAAAATATGGCCTATTTCCCCACAGTTACGCCAGCAATATTTGGAACAAGACTGCCAGAATGAGTGTAGCCTATCCGGTGTTAAATATAGTCTATTAAGGAGTTTGATATGCATCTCTGTGTGATTCAAGCACTTGGACATTCGGTAAGAAGAAATAAAAATTTGTTCCCATTGGGCTTCAGATAGGGGAAGATCCAAGTCTTGTTCCCATTTCAGCTGCGCATTAGACTTAGTAGTAGTAAGCAAGCTGATAAGCGTCCTGTACCAAAACGAGATGTCCCCTCTAGAGTCACACAGAGATACACGTGTTAAGACAACCTGGAGTAACGGGTTCGGGGGAGCCACCTGTCTAGGCAAACCTTTGTACCAGTGGTGAATTTGGAAATAATGCAATAATTCTCAACTGGGGAGATTATATCGAGACTGGGGTTGAGAAACCGATAGCATAACATTATCATCCGTAAGGTCCCCCAAGACAGTCAAACCACAAACAAACCAGGTAGAGAGATTTAAATTAGGGATTAATTTAGCTATGGCTCGTAGTGAGATAGTAGAATATGGAAATTGATGTCCAGGCAGGCGAGTCACCAATTTATCCCAGATTTGTAAAGATGTTCTAGTGGCGGGGAGGAGGGACAATAAGCGGGGTCTAGAGTTTGGGTGTATCTTAAAAAGGTCTTCTAAGGGAAGGTCCAAACTCCCAGTACGTTCAAGAGATACCCATCCCACTACAGGCGCCCCACTCAACCAGTATTTAAACTGGGCCAGCACACATGCCTCCTGGTAAAGAACCAGGTCGGGCATATCTAACCCTCCCTTTCTACGAGGGAGAATCATTTTGGACCGAGCCAATCGGGGTGGCCGTGCCTTCCAGACATAGCGTATCATTATAGAAAAGGTATGGTTCGGTATAAGTACATGAGTTTAGGTAATAGAGTCATTTTGAAGGCTGCTAGGCGGCCAATCCATGAAATATCATAAGATAGCCAGGACTTAGTCAGGTCTAAAAAACTATTAATGAGTGGATGTAAGTTAACATTAAAAACAGAGGCCGTAGAAGGTGGAATTTGGATCCCCAAATACTGAATTGAAGCCGAACGCCAGATATATGGATAGTGTGATTGAAGGGTGGACACTATGGGAGCTGGGATATTAATGGGGAGAGCATCTGTCTTTGCTGTATTAATTTTATAAAAGGAAGCTTCACTATACTGTCCCAAGATAGCATGCAAACAAAGAAGGGAGGATAGCGGGTCCGTGACAAACAGAAGGACGTCGTCCGCAAAGAGGCACAACTTGTAAGTAGTAGTGCCAATAGTCACCCCCGGGAAGCCCCCAGACATCCTAATCTTCTCAGCAAGGGGTTCTATGCTCAACGTAAATATTAAGGGTGATAGAGGGCAACCCTTTCGGGTTCCATTCGTAATAGGAAATGTATCGGAGAGGAAACTGTTACTAAATACCCATGCAGAGGGGGAGCTATATAGAGATAAAACCGAACAAAGAATATGGCCACTAAAACCAAACTTGTCTAGAACCGAGGACATATATTGTCAGTTCAGTCTATCAAACGCCTTCTCTGCATCTAAAGAGAGCAGGAGAAGGCCAGTGTTAGAGGGAACAATATCAATCAAGTCAAAAACCCTACGGGTATTGTCAGACACCTGTCTACCAGGCACAAACCCAACTTTGTCGTAGACAATGAGAGATGGCAGAAAGACATTTAAACGGAAAGCGACAAGTTTGGCAAAAATTTTAATATCGCCGTTCAATAGTGCAATGGGCCTATAATTTTGACAATGCGCTGGGTTTTTACCTGGCTTGGGTATAGTGATAATTTGAGCCTCCAGCATTTCTGTAGGGAAAGTACCAAGAGAGGAGATTGAATTATACAAGGAGGTCAGGGTGGGCGATAGTTGATCACAGAGAGAAACATAAAATTAATTTATGAAGCCATCTGGACCGGGGGCTTTATTATGCGGGAGTGATTTCATTACTTGAATTACCTCGGAGGGGGTCCACAGGGCATTTAGTGTCTCGAGCTGTTCCGCAGAAAGGGAGGGGAGTTTGACGTTGGCTAGGAAGGATTGTATAGAATCAGGAGTGGGTTGAAAATTAAGGGGATCAGAAGAAAGGTTGTACAGCTTGGTATAATATCTAGCGAATTGATTCGCTATGTCATATGGATTGGACACTTTACCACCCTGACGAGAAATCAGATGTCTAATCCTATTACAAGCCTGGAGAGCACGGAGCTTGCGAGCCAGCATTTTCCCCGGTCTATTACCAGTCAGGTAAAATTTCTGTCTAAACCTATTTAAAGCAAACTGGGTCCGTCTCATAAGGAGTTTCTGAAGTTGGCCTCGGATATCCTTTAATTCCCTACGTAGGGCCCTAGAGGGGTGGAGCTTATTCCTATCTTCAACCTCCTTAAGTTTAGATTCCAAGTCTTGTTGTTGTTGGATAGCTTGTCGTTTGAGTCTAGCACCGGCTTGGATCGCAGTGCCTCACACAACTGCCTTAAGGGCATACCAGAAAGTCGGGACAGAAGTATCTGAGGGGGAATTAGTTTCCATATAGAGGGAGATGCAATCATCAATCACTTTTTTAGATATAGGGTCCGACAGCAGGTGGGCAGATAGGCGCCACGGCCGAGGGGGGTAAATTGGTGGCAAATATTCCAAGACCATAGGAGAGGAGCATGATCGGACCAGGAAATAGGCAGAACATCCACCTGTGCTGAGTGCTGCAAAGTCCACTTATCGCAAAGAATAAGATCTATGCGAGAGTAGAAATTGTGCACTGGAAAGAAATACGTATAATCTCTCGAAGTTGGGTTCTGAACTTTCCACAAGTCATACAGGTCATATTCTGCCAGCAAATTACGGAAGGCTAGTGACGGGCCGGCCGGAGCCGCAGACACCTGGGAAGAAGACCGAGGAGATCTATCTAATTTAGGATCAAGCACTAAATTATAGTCACCCATCATAAGCATGGCACCCTGACGAACCCTCGTAATAGTCGAGCAAACTTTTCTAAGGAAGGGGACTTGGTTAGAATTGGGAGCATAGAGAGATACAATCGTAACCATCTTATCCTCCAATTTTCCAACTAGAATGAGGAAACGTCCATTCTTGTCAGTTATCTGGGACAGCAGTTCAAATGAAACAGAGCTCCGAAAAAGAACAGCCACTCCATTGCGCTTGAAGGGGCCATTTGCAAAAAAGCCAACTGGGTATCTCCGGTCTCTCAGAGCCGGGGGACCTGCTGACGAAAAATGCGTTTCCTGCAAGGCAACTATGTCAGCTCTGTGTTTATGAAAAGTGGTCAAGGCTAGCCTGCATTTATTGGGGGAGTTCAACCCTTTAACATTCAAATAATATATTCGTACCATTTAAAATATAGAAAAATCAAAAACAGCTGATATCCCAAATTGGGGGGGAGAAAAACTAGGGAAAAAAGAGGAAAGGACAGGCAGGAAAAACCAAAAGGGCCCATTATATCGGGACCGCATTGCTACTGCAGGGGAATGCAGTAGAAAAAGTATGGGGAGGTGGCGGTAGTATCACCACCCGGGATACAAAAGGCACATGTATACCTGGAGCAATAACATATAGCCAAACTACAAGTACCAATAAGTGTACCAACAAGCACATCAACAAATAATGTAAGTGACTAGTGAGATACCCTCATGTGTACAGTAAGAAGAAAAAGAAAGATAAAAGAGATAGAATCAGAGGAAAATGCAGGTACACATAGTAATATAAACAGCAAATGAAGGAACCAAAAGCATACACATATATAACATATAAACTCACGTATCCGGTATGCATTATAAGGGGGACGGAGTCCCCAACCAAACATGAAGATCAACCAGGAACTACATTAATTGGAACATTGAATACTCAGTCAGGTCGCAGACCACTCACGGGTAAGTGGCAGGCGAGGTTTCAATGTAGCGGGCACTTTGACTGAAACATCCCAGTCATTAAGCAGCTTAACCCCAGCGTCCAGAGTGGCAACTACGTAGGAGGAATTCTCATGGGAAATCACCAATTTCACTGGGAAGCCCCATCTGTATCTAATGTCATGAGAACGCAGTGCCTCCGTGATAGGAGCCAGAGCTGTACGTTTAGAGATGGTCAGTGCCGAGAAGTCAGGAAATATTTGTATGCCTCTAAGCGTATCCGAATCAGATGCAGATCTGGCAGCTTGCATTATCCGTTCCTTGGTCGTGAAGAAATGAACACGGAGGAGGGTATCCTGAGTGCAGGAGGTGGAAAACGACCGTGGTTTTCGGAAGCCGGTGAATGCGATCGATGAGAAGGTCTCTGTCGTCCGCCCCAGGTAGCAGATTGCGGAAGAGGGACATAGCATAGTCCAGAAGTTCCGAATTGGCCACAGAGTCTGGGATACCTCGGATTTTAATATTATTTCTCCGCGACCTATCCTCTATATCCGCCAGTTTGTCTTTATACGTCTCCATCTCAGCTTGTTGTTGGTCATGGGCCGAAATAAGGTCATTATGAGAGTACACCAGTTCCTCCATTTTACGTTCAAGGTGGTCTGTGCGATCACCTAAAGCAGTTAGCTCCACTTTAACTTCCCGGATAGCCAGAGAGAGGTCTTGAGTGAGCTCAGATTTAAAAGCCGCAAGGACTTGACACAGAGTTTTGACAGTGAGAGGATCCGTAGAATTGGAGTCCACCCCAGTGACCGATAAGAAATGGCCAGAACTCTCCTTAGGCCGGTCAGGTTGGCTCGATGGGATGGAACTCCCGGCAGGAGACGAGGAGATACGAGCCCCTTTTTGAATAGAGAAAGCCACCGGGGACGGGAGTGCGTCCTTATTTTTTTTAGGGGGCAACATTAGAGGGCTGCAGTAGAAGGAGTAGATGAGTGAAACTGGAAGGCCAATGCGTCACAGGCCCTGGAGGTAGAGTAGTATGCTGGTTCCAAACAGAAGCTACTATGTATGCATGAGAACCCCGGGTGGAGGCGTAGAGAGGACAGGGCACATCACATCCCTATTCAAACATTATTACATGCAGAGAGATCTTTGCAGGGTCGGGGAAAAACGACAAATATGAGAGAGGCACAACAAATCCCAGCAAGGGGGTACTCACAGATCCAGTACAGGGGATTCCAGCAGGAATCGGCAGCACTACCACATAATGGAATATACACCCCAAGGGAGATGTAGTAGAAAAAGCTGGGGGAGAGCCCCAGGCAGATATCACTGGTCCTGGTTTAGCTCAGGGTTCAGTTACAGCCTCAGAAGGAGACCGAGCTGCAGAGATGCACAGACTGAAGAATCCAAAATGGGCGCTAGCTGTGATTGTCTCCTTCCCAGCTGGAGACAGAGGTGGATCCCAGGCACACATGAGTGAAAGCACAAGGGCCCACGGGTCCTCGGCCTCTGGGAGCCCCCAGAAACCCCTCCAGGAGCCTGCAGGGAGAGGTAGGAGCCGTCCGGCGGAGCCACATCCATCTCTGCTCCTTTCAGCCCGGGTAGGCTTGAAAATATAGTCCCCGGCTTCAGGGCAGAAGGTAGGCTGCAATCGGCAGGAGCCTCCAGGAGTGCTCCCCGATTCCGCGGACCTCACCAACCGGCCAGCGCACAGCAGCAGGAGTGGGGGAGAGGGCACCAGGCTGAAAGGAGCAGAGATGGATGTGCAGGGAGGGAGAGAAGTGCCAGAAATCCCAGAGCTCTGCTGAAACACTTCCACTCACAGCAGCAGCTAGGCCACGCCCCCTTTATTATATATATTTTTTTAAGGTGCTTGAACACACAATAGTTTTATGTATTTTTCTGTATGGTGCTTGAAACACAACAGTTTTATTTACAGTATTTCTTTTTACATGGTGCTTCAACACACAACAGAGTATCTCATAGTGTTCCTAGAAATGGTACCCTAATGCTGTTATTTTCACAACTATTTTTTTTTTATATTGTGCTTGAACACACAACAGTTTTATTTATTTTTCTGCACAGTGCCTCATAGCATTCCTAGTAATTGCACCCTAATGACGTTATTTTCACAACAATTTTAATTGAATGACATTTTTTTTAGAGATGAGCGGGTTCGGTTCCTCGGAATCCGAACCCCCCCGAACTTCAGCCTTTTTACACAGGTCCGAGGCAGCCTCGGATCTTCCCGCCTTGCTCGGCTAACCCGAGCGCGCCCGAACGTCATCATCCCGCTGTCGGATTCTCGCGAGGCTCGTATTCTATCGCGAGACTCGGATTCTATATAAGGAGCCGCGCGTCGCCGCCATTTTCACACGTGCATTGAGATTGATAGGGAGAGGACGTGGCTGGCGTCCTCTCCGTTAGAATAGATAGAGACACTTGAGTTGATTACTTAGTAATTTTGGGGAGCATTAGGAGTACTCAGAGTGCAGAGTTTTGCTGATAGTTAGTTACTAGTGACTGACCACCACCAGTTTTATTTATTATTTAATATAATCCGTTCTCTGCCTGAAAAAAAACGATACACAGTCACATACCATATCTGTGCTCAGCCTCAGTGTGCTGCATGATAATATCATCTATGTATATCTGACTGTGCTGAGTGCTCACTGCTCACACAGCTGAATTGTGGGGGAGACTGGGGTGCAGTTATAGCAGGAGTACAGTGCACACTTTTGCTGCCAGTGTGACTGACCAGTGACCACCAGTATATTGTCTGCCTGAAAAAGTTAAACACTCCTGTGGTGTTTTTTTTTTTTTATTCTATAAACGCATTCTGCTGACAGTGTCCAGCAGGTCCGTCATTCATTATATTATATAAATATTTACCTGCAGTAGTGTTATATTTTTTTTGTTCATCTCTATCATCTTTATCATCTCTATATTAGCAGACGCAGTACGGTAGTCCACGGCTGTGGCTACCTCTGTGTCGTCAGTGCTCGTCCATAATTGTATACCTACCTGTGGTGGGGTTTTTTTTTCTATCTTCTTCATACTAGTAGTTTAGGAGTCTGCTGACAGTGTCCAGCAGGTCCGTCATTATATTATATATACCTGCAGTAGTGATATATATATATTTTTTATATCATTATCATCTCTATACTAGCAGACGCAGTATGGTAGTCCACGGCTGTAGCTACCTCTGTGTCGTCAGTGCTCGTCCATAATTGTATACCTACCTGTGGTGGTTTTTTTTTTTCTATCTTCTTCATACTAGTAGTTTAGGAGTCTGCTGACAGTGTCCAGCAGGTCCGTCATTTTATTATATATACCTGCAGTAGTGATATATATATATTTTTTATATCATTATCATCTCTATACTAGCAGACGCAGTACGGTAGTCCACGGCTGTAGCTACCTCTGTGTCGTCAGTGCTCGTCCATAATTGTATACCTACCTGTGGTGGGGTTTTTTTTTTCTATCTTCTTCATACTAGTAGTTTAGGAGTCTGCTGACAGTGTCCAGCAGGTCCGTCATTATATTATATATACCTGCAGTAGTGATATATATATATTTTTTATATCATTATCATCTCTATACTAGCAGACGCAGTATGGTAGTCCACGGCTGTAGCTACCTCTGTGTCGTCAGTGCTCGTCCATAATTGTATACCTACCTGTGGTGGGGTTTTTTTTTCTATCTTCTTCATAATAGTAGTTTAGGAGTCTGCTGACAGTGTCCAGCAGGTCCGTCATTATATTATATATACCTGCAGTAGTGATATATATATATATATTTTATATCATTATCATCTCTATACAAGCAGACGCAGTACGGTAGTCCACGGCTGTGGCTACCTCTGTGTCGTCAGTGCTCGTCCATAATTGTATACCTACCTGTGGTGGGTTTTTTTTTTCTATCTTCTTCATACTAGTAGTTTAGGAGTCTGCTGACAGTGTCCAGCAGGTCCGTCATTATATTATATATACCTGCAGTAGTGATATATATATATTTTTTATATCATTATCATCTCTATACTAGCAGACGCAGTACGGTAGTCCACGGCTGTAGCTATCTCTGTGTCGTCAGTGCTCGTCCATAATTGTATACCTACCTGTGGTGGGTTTTTTTTTCTATCTTCTTCATACTAGTAGTTTAGGAGTCTGCTGACAGTGTCCAGCAGGTCCGTCATTATATTATATATACCTGCAGTAGTGATATATATATATTTTTTATATCATTATCAACTCTATACTAGCAGACGCAGTACGGTAGTCCACGGCTGTAGCTACCTCTGTGTCGTCAGTCACTCGTCATCCATAAGTATACTAGTATCCATCCATCTCCATTGTTTACCTGAGGTGCATTTTAGTTGTGCCTATTAAAATATGGAGAACAAAAATGTTGAGGTTCCAAAAATAGGGAAAGATCAAGATCCACTTCCACCTCGTGCTGAAGCTGCTGCCACTAGTCATGGCCGAGACGATGAAATTCCATCAACGTCGTCTGCCAAGGCCGATGCCCAATGTCATAGTACAGAGCATGTAAAATCCAAAACACAAAATATCAGTAAAAAAAGGACTCAAAAATCTAAAATAAAATCGTCGGAGGAGAAGCGTAAACTTGCCAATATGCCATTTACCACACGGAGTGGCAAGGAACGGCTGAGGCCCTGGCCTATGTTCATGGCTAGTGGTTCAGCTTCACATGAGGATGGAAGCACTCAGCCTCTCGCTAGAAAAATGAAAAGACTTAAGCTGGCAAAAGCACAGCAAAGAACTGTGCGTTCTTCGAAATCACAAATCCACAAGGAGAGTCCAATTGTGTCGGTTGCGATGCCTGACCTTCCCAACACTGGACATGAAGAGCATGCGCCTTCCACCATTTGCACGCCCCCTGCAAGTGCTGGAAGGAGCACCCGCAGTCCAGTTCCTGATAGTCAGATTGAAGATGTCAGTGTTGAAGTACACCAGGATGAGGAGGATATGGGTGTTGCTGGCGCTGGGGAGGAAATTGACAAGGAGGATTCTGATGGTGAGGTGGTTTGTTTAAGTCAGGCACCCGGGGAGACACCTGTTGTCCGTGGGAGGAATATGGCCATTGACATGCCTGGTGAAAATACCAAAAAAATCAGCTCTTCGGTGTGGAAGTATTTCAACAGAAATGCGGACAACAGGTGTCAAGCCGTGTGTTGCCTTTGTCAAGCTGTAATAAGTAGGGGGAAGGACGTTAACCACCTCGGAACATCCTCCCTTATACGTCACCTGCAGCGCATTCATCATAAGTCAGTGACAAGTTCAAAAACTTTGGGCGACAGCGGAAGCAGTCCACTGACCAGTAAATCCCTTCCTCTTGTAACCAAGCTCACGCAAACCACACCACCAACTCCCTCAGTGTCAATTTCCTCCTTCCCCAGGAATGCCAATAGTCCTGCAGGCCATGTCACTGGCAATTCTGACGAGTCCTCTCCTGCCTGGGATTCCTCCGATGCATCCTTGAGTGTAACGCCTACTGCTGCTGGCGCTGCTGTTGTTGCTGCTGGGAGTCGATGGTCATCCCAGAGGGGAAGTCGTAAGACCACTTTTACTACTTCCACCAAGCAATTGACTGTCCAACAGTCCTTTGCGAGGAAGATGAAATATCACAGCAGTCATCCTGCTGCAAAGCGGATAACTGAGGCCTTGGCATCCTGGGCGGTGAGAAACGTGGTTCCGGTATCCATCATTACTGCAGAGCCAACTATAGACTTGATTGAGGTACTGTGTCCCCGGTACCAAATACCATCTTGGTTCCATTTCTCTAGGCAGGCGATACCGAAAATGTACACAGAACTCAGAAAAAGACTCACCAGTGTCCTAAAAAATGCAGTTGTACCCAATGTCCACTTAACCACGGACATGTGGACAAGTGGAGCAGGGCAGACTCAGGACTATATGACTGTGACAGCCCACTGGGTAGATGTATTGACTCCCGCCGCAAGAACAGCAGCGGCGGCACCAGTAGCAGCATCTCGCAAACGCCAACTCTTTCCTAGGCAGGCTACGCTTTGTATCACCGCTTTCCAGAATACGCACACAGCTAAAAACCTCTTACGGCAACTGAGGAAGATCATCGCAGAATGGCTTACCCCAATTGGACTCTCCTGTGGATTTGTGGCATCGGACAACGCCAGCAATATTGTGTGTGCATTAAATATGGGCAAATTCCAGCACGTCCCATGTTTTGCACATACCTTGAATTTGGTGGTGCAGAATTATTTAAAAATGAGAGGGGCGTGCAAGAGATGCTGTCGGTGGCCAGAAGAATTGCGGGACACTTTCGGCGTACAGGCACCACGTACAGAAGACTGGAGCAACACCAAAAATTCCTGAACCTGCCCTGCCATCATCTGAAGCAAGAAGTGGTAACGAGGTGGAATTCAACCGTCTGTATGCTTCAGAGGTTGGAGGAGCAGCAAAAGGCCATTCAAGCCTATACAACTGACCACGATATAGGAGGTGGAATGCACCTGTCTCAAGCGCAGTGGAGAATGATTTCAACGTTGTGCAAGGTTCTGCAACCTTTTGAACTTGCCACACGTGAAGTCAGTTCAGACACTGCCAGCCTGAGTCAGGTCATTCCCCTCATCAGGCTTTTGCAGAAGAAGCTGGAGACATTGAAGGAGGAGCTAACACTGAGCGATTCCGCTAGGCATGTGGGACTTGTAGATGGAGCCCTTAATTCGCTTAACAAGGATTCACGGGTGGTCAATCTGTTGAAATCAGAGCACTACATTTTGGCCACCGTGCTCGATCCTAGATTTAAAACCTACGTTGTATCTCTCTTTCCGGCAGACACAAGTCTGCAGGGGTTCAAAGAACTGCTGGTGAGAAAATTGTCAAGTCAAGCGGAACGCGACCTGTCAACATCTCCTCCTTCACATTCTCCCGCAACTGGGGGTGCGAGGAAAAGGCTCAGAATTCCGAGCCCACCCGCTGGCGGTGATGCAGGGCAGTCTGGAGCGACTGCTGATGCTGACATCTGTTCCGGACTGAAGGACCTGCCAACGATTACGGACATGTCGTCTACTGTCACTGCATATGATTCTCTCACCATTGAAAGAATGGTGGAGGATTATATGAGTGACCGCATCCAAGTAGGCACGTCAGACAGTCCGTACGTATACTGGCAGGAAAAAGAGGCAATTTGGAGGCCCTTGCACAAACTGGCTTTATTCTACCTAAGTTGCCCTCCCACAAGTGTGTACTCCGAAAGAGTGTGTAGTGCCGCCGCTCACCTTGTCAGCAATCGGCGTACGAGGTTACTTCCAGAAAATGTGGAGAAGATGATGTTCATTAAAATGAATTATAATCAATTCCTCCATGGAGACATTCACCAGCAGCAATTGCCTCCACAAAGTACACAGGGAGCTGTGATGGTGGATTCCAGTGGGGACGAATTGATAATCTGTGTGGAGGGGGATGTACACGGTGATGAATCGGAGGATGATGATGAGGTGGACACCTTGCCTCTGTAGAGCCAGTTTGTGCAAGGAGAGATTAATTGCTTCTTTTTTGGTGGGGGTCCAAACCAACCCGTCATTTCAGTCACAGTCGTGTGGCAGACCCTGTCACTGAAATGATGGGTTGGTTAAAGTGTGCATGTCCTGTTTATACAACATAAGGGTGGGTGGGAGGGCCCAAGGACAATTCCATCTTGCACCTCTTTTTTCTTTCATTTTTCTTTGCGTCATGTGCTGCTTGGGGAGTGTTTTTTGGAAGGGCCATCCTGCGTGACACTGCAGTGCCACTCCTAGATGGGCCAGGTGTTTGTGTCGGCCACTAGGGTCGCTTATCTTAGTCACACAGCTACCTCATTGCGCCTCTTTTTTTTCTTCTTTGCGTCATGTGCTGTTTGGGGAGTATTTTTTGGAAGGGCCATCCTGCGTGACACTGCAGTGCCACTCCTAGATGGGCCAGGTGTTTGTGTCGGCCACTAGGGTCACTTATCTTAGTCACACAGCTACCTCATTGCGCCTCTTTTTTTTCTTCTTTGCGTCATGTGCTGTTTGGGGAGTATTTTTTGGAAGGGCCATCCGGCCTGACACTGCAGTGCCACTCCTAGATGGGCCAGGTGTTTGTGTCGGCAACTAGGGTCGCTTAGCTTACTCACACAGTGCGCCTCTTTTTTTCTTTGCGTCATGTGCTGTTTGGGGAGTGTTTTTTGGAAGGGCCATCCTGCGTGACACTGTAGTGCCACTCCTAGATGGGCCAGGTGTTTGTGTCGGCCACTAGGGTCACTTATCTTAGTCACACAGCTACCTCATTGCGCCTCTTTTTTTTCTTCTTTGCGTCATGTGCTGTTTGGGGAGTATTTTTTGGAAGGGCCATCCGGCCTGACACTGCAGTGCCACTCCTAGATGGGCCAAGTGTTTGTGTCAGCCACTAGGGTCGCTTAGCTTACTCACACAGCTACCTCATTGCGCCTCTTTTTTTCTTTGCGTCATGTGCTGTTTGGGGAGTGTTTTTTGGAAGGGCCATCCTGCGTGACACTGCAGTGCCACTCCTAGATGGGCCAGGTGTTTGTGTTGGCCACTAGGGTCGCTGAGCTTAGTCACACAGCTACCTCATTGCGCCTCTTTTTTTCTTTGCGTCATGTGCTGTTTGGGGAGTGTTTTTTGGAAGGGCCATCCTGCGTGACACTGCAGTGCCACTCCTAGATGGGCCAGGTGTTTGTGTCGGCCACTTGGGTCGCTGAGCTTAGTCATCCAGCGACCTCGGTGCAAATTTTAGGACTAAAAATAATATTGTGAGGTGTGAGGTGTTCAGAATAGACTGAAAATGAGTGGAAATTATGGTTATTGAGGTTAATAATACTTTGGGATCAAAATGACCCCCAAATTCTATGATTTAAGCTGTTTTTTAGGGTTTTTTGAAAAAACACCCGAATCCAAAACACACCCGAATCCGACAAAAAAAATTCGGTGAGGTTTTGCCAAAACGCGTTCGAACCCAAAACACGGCCACGGAACCGAACCCAAAACCGAAACACAAAACCCGAAAAATTTCCGGTGCACATCTCTAATATTTTTATATGGTGCTTAAACACACAACAGTTTTATTTACAATATGTATTTTTTTACATGGTGCTTGAACAAACAGAGTACCTCATAGCGTTCCTAGAAATTGCACCCTAATGACGTTATGTTTGCAACAATGTTTTTCTTATATGGTGCTTGAACACATAACAGTTTTATTTTATTTTTTTGCATGGTGGTTGAACACACAACATAGTAGTGCTCCAAAGTCCAGTCCAATGATGTTTAATGCCTTACAGAACCAACAGTATCACACCCTCTCCCTCTGGTCACTGGTGACTTATGCATTTTTTTAGTGCCTCACAGAGCCCACAGTCCCACACAGAGCCCACAGTTCCACACCCTCTTACTCTGGTCACTGGTGTCCTGTGCTTTTTACTATCTCACAGAGCCCACATTCCCACACAGAGCCCACAGTCCCACACACTCTATCTCTGGACAATGGTGTCCTGTGAATTTTTTACTGCCTCACAGAGCCCACAGTCCGACGCCCCCTTTCCCTCAGTGTTGTGTGTGAAATGGTGCCTGAATCATGAGTTAGGGACTTCTATGTAATACTAAACATGCAAGATACTAAAGGGACCCATACACTAGAACAATAATGGCCGATTTCCTGCAATTTCGACCTTTCGGTCTGATATATCTTATGAAAAGTGTCACATCATATGTGTTTTCCATCCGATCCGATATGATGCGCGTTCCCGTGAGTGTCGTGTGGATCCCCTAGGTCGCTAGTGCTGCACTTGTGATATATCGGAATCGCATGGAATCATATGGAAAAAGGTGTGTTTTTTTGTGCCTGCGATATATCGCATGCAATATATCGTAGAAAGTTTGATTGGCATTCTCAGGACACTCCCATCAGCGGCAGCTGCAGCAACGCAGCAGGAGGAGAGCTCTACAGATATATCCGATTTGATTGGATTTCCATTGCTCCCAAGTATGCATTTTTACTCACACTGACCACCAATATCACTGTCCACCCAGCACACTGTCCACCAATGTAATCACACTGACCACCAATGTATTCTATTGTTCACATTTTATTCATTTCTGTGGGCTCAAAGTAATTTTAAAACCCTCTAATGGCCATGTGTTTTCCCCGCCACTGTACCCCAATGCTGCACCTTGTGTTTCGGTGTCCCCAAACTTATTTTAACCCCCTAATGGCCATGTGTTTTCCCGCCACTGTACCCCAATGCTGCACCTTGTGTTTCTGTGTCCCAAAACTTATTTTAACCCCCTAATGCAGTGGCGGAACTAGCGAGCGGTGGGCCCAGGTGCGACAAAATGCTTTGGGCCCCCCATCCCATCCAAGTACACCCCCTCACCCCTGGAGAGGATCTGGTGAGGGGGACCTGCTCAGGGCCAGAGAAATGGATACCTAGCAACAGTGCCGTAACTAGACATTTTAGCACTGTGTGCAAGAAACGGCATCGGAGCCCCACCCCTGCATGCAAAACAGCGGCAGTGCATGCCGTAGGCATGCGCAAAAATACATAGTGGCGTGGCTTCGTGGGGAAGGGGTGTGGCCACAAAATAATACCAATTCATAAAACGGTGCACAGTAGTCTCCATTATTCAAATTACGCCGCACAGTAGCACCACTACACCAGGTAGAGACCCTTTTACACCTTACGGTGGACAGATTCCTCTTTTTACACATTACAGCAGACAACGTCCCCTTTTTACACATTATGGCAGACAGCGTCCCCCTTTTTACACATAACGGCAGACAGCGTGCACTTTTTACACATGCCGGCAGACAGCGTACACTTTTTACACATAATGGCAGATAGCGTGCCCTTGTTACACATAGCGGCAGACAGCGTACACTTTTTACACATAACGGCAGACAGCGTGCCCTTTTTACACATAACGGCAGATAGCGTCCCCTTTTTACACATTACGGCAGACAGCGTGCCCTTGTTACACATTACGGCAGACAGCGTGCCCTTGTTACACATTACGGCAGACAGCATCCCCCTTTTTACACATTGCGCCAGGCAGATTCCCCCTTTTTACACAGATTCCCCCTTTTTACACGTTGCGGCAGGCAGATTCCCCCTTTTTACACATTGCGGCAGGCAGATTTCCCCTTTTTACACGTTGCGACGGGCAGATTCCCCCTTTTTACACATTGCGGCAAGCAGATTCCCCCTTTTTACACATTGTGGCCGGCAGATTCCCCCTTTTTACACATTGTGGCAGACAGTCCCCCTTTTTGCAGAAAGAAAGAAAAGAAAGAAAGAAAGAAAGAAAGAAAGAAAGAAAGAAAGAAAGAAAGAAAGAAAGAAAGAAAGAAAGAAGAATTATACTTACCCTCTCCACTGGCTCAGGCTCCTTGGTGCAGTTTCTGGTCACTCACGATTCCCGTGCAGGAGAGAAGGAGGAGGAGGGAGGTGGAGGAGGGATCCGCAGCAGCGCTGTGTTATTGGTGGAGGCGCTGCTGCTGCTGCCCCTCTGCTACACTATAGGCTGTTCTCGGAAGACAGCCTATAGTAAAGCAGAGGGCCAGCAGCAGCAGCGCCTCAACCATTAGTAAAGCGCTGCTGCGGCTCCCTCCTCCACCTCCCTCCTCCTCCTTCTCCCCCGTACCGCTGCTCCTCTCCTCTCCGGGCGGCTGTGTGCTGTGGGCAGCGGTTGCCCGCAGCACACAGCGGCATGTAATGAGTCAGTTTGACTCATTACATGCTTTGGGCCCCTGGACAGAGGCGGGCCCCAGTGCAAAGCACTGGTTGCACTGGCGGTAGTTCCGCCTCTGCCCTAATGGCCATGTGTTTTCCCTGCCACTGTACCCCAGTGCTGCACCATTGATGTTTGGGTAATGAGGAAACTATTTTCAAAAAATAACTTTATTTTAAAACCATATACAGTATTATCCAAATTGAACCATATATCAAAACATTTTCAAAGTATATTTTTAAACTTAAGTAAAACCATTTTGAAAATGGAAAAAAACCCACTTAATTTTAAAAACATATCTTAACCAAATTTAACCATATAATCATTTAACCATATAACCATTTAACTATTTAATCATATAACCATTTAACCATATACCTTAAGTAAAACCATTTTTAAACACAAAATATATAACAGTTTGTGCATCACTTTTTTTTCATTATAGATATGTCTCTGGTCTGGTTCAAGATATAGACTTCATCACCGGCCTACTAGAAATGTACCGTGGCCATGAATGTCTGTGGAAGATCAAAGCCAAGGGAAATTGGATAAAATCCGGCGGAATGCAGCCTTGGAGGAGCTAGTGGAGTACAGCAGGTAGTTTGTGTCCGGTGCTCACAGGGACTGGGTAAAGAAAAGATCCAGAACCTGCGTACGGTGTTCCTCAAAGAACACAAACAAATGGAACAGTCCAAAAGATCTGGAGCAGGTTCCTCCCAGGTTTACAAGACCTCGCTCTGGTACTACACCATGCTGGAGTTTGTCCTGGACCAGGAGGCTACCCAGACAGGTTTCACCTCCCTCCCTCAGACTGCCACACCAGAGTCTGAAGAGGGTGAACTATCTTTGTTTGTATCTGTAAGTATATTTTTTGGAATAAGTTTTTAAGTTTTTTCAAGTTCCATCATCAGTCCAACACAGTACACTTAAATGTGGTCCTCCTGCAAATCAACTGCACCCACACCGTTAAAAAAGGGCAGGTACTTGTCCCTGACCTGTTTTGCCCGTAGACTCGCCCTAGAATGGAGTGGAGGTGGTTCCACAGAGGGAAATTAAAAGTCTCCTCTGGGTGTTCTGGGTCTGGGTCTCCTGGTGCTGCTCTGGGCAGTGTCCTATGCTTGGTGGTTTTGCTGCGCAAATAGTTATGCAGGACATAGCATGCAGTCACCACCCAATCTATCTTCTCTACCTGCAAATTGATAGCTGTTAGAAATATGCGGAAGCGGCCAGACAGGATGCCAAAAGTGTTCTCTACAATTCGTCATGCCCGGTATAGCCTATAATTGTAGATGTGCTTCTCCCATGTCAGGTGCCTTTGGGGGTATGGCTTCATAATGTTCTCGTGGAGTGCGAA
Organism: Pseudophryne corroboree; assembly: GCF_028390025.1. Taxonomy (NCBI): domain Eukaryota; kingdom Metazoa; phylum Chordata; class Amphibia; order Anura; family Myobatrachidae; genus Pseudophryne; species Pseudophryne corroboree. The sequence goes on along the minus strand of NC_086444.1, from coordinate 396,409,096 downwards.
TGCCTCCTCAGCCATGAAAACAAAATTGAGGCCGTGCTCGGTTTGCTCCCTAGATGGCAAGTTCAGGGTCTTTGTGGTGAGCCGCTCGTAGAAGGTGGTATTCTTCAGCGACTCACTGTCTGATGCACGTCCGTTTTTGCCAACGTCAATGAAGATGAATTCATAGTTGGCATTCACCACTGCCATCAGCATGATGCTGAAATAAAATACGACACATAGATAGCAGCGCTAACAGGAATGCATAATATTAATAATGTGGATAAGAAGGATTGAATGAAAAACAAGTTGTTATTTAATATATCACATTAGAAAAAACATAAAAAATATCTAAAATCATTAGACATAAAAAGGGGTCACAATAATAAAAGCTGCCTGTACGGTGTGATCCGTTCCTATTTCTGATAGACTGGATTATGGATGGGTGAGAGGAATAAAAGGACTGACAGCACAGTCTGAATGGTGTAATATTACCACAATGATACCGCTGGAGGTATAGTCCCTTGTAAATGTCCCTTCTGTAATCAGAGCTTGTTTCGGGTTCAGGGTCCTCACTAGATCGCGGTGCCCTCCTTATATTGAAAGGGTTCGTGGTACTCCAAATGCAATTCGTCACCACAATATTTCCTGCTGTATTCAAAGTCCAGTCTTGGTCCGGGCACATTAGGCAGCAATCAATTCCATAAAAAGTGACCCCAGGGAGCCACCTGACGCATTTCACTGCGAGCACTGCAGCTTTATCAAAGGTAATTCAGATAGGCATACTGACAGGATATTTATACCCTCCTTAATTCACATCTAGCCTACAGCTGTTCATTCAATCCTTCTTAATCATCTTAAATATTATAAAAAAACATTAATGTGAATATTTCATACTTCCTTAGACATACTCCTAGGACAGACTCAGGTGTTATATTTCTATTTCTTTGTTTATTTCTTTTAATATAAATATAAGAATGTTATTTCTTAATATGCAGCGATCTGACTGTTCGATCACTTCCGGGTCATCGGGACACATTGTGCTCTATTACTAGCACAACTGCCCGTAATGCACTACGGTTTTACTGAATTTATTTCCTCCTCATTAAGTATGAAAATGGTGAACTTCACAGATGACATTATTTAGTTCATTTAAATATTTTTCTTAATCAGGAGAAACACTTCCGGGTTCAGGACCTTATGTAGTATCCGCTCGGTGGAACGCATTTACCATCCACTAGAAACAGGATCAAACCATTTCCTGGTCTCAGCGTCTTTGCGGTCACAGGGCAACGGCCCCCTCGAACCAGGAAGTCCTATTGACATGCACCGGGTTTTGGCCGGCAACCTTATCGTATCCATAGAAACATGTTGTTATGGAAACGTGTAAACCAATTGAGAGGAGAACCAATCATATTGTTTTGAGCAACTCATATAGCTACTGAGTACTAACTATCAGGGGACCGCTTAAATATATTGTCTAAACTTTATTACAAGATATAAATTTAAAAATTTGCGATATCACCAGCACATACATCCTAATGTTGTAATCATTAATCCCATTATTATTTCACACACAGTCAGAAGAATTATTATTAAAACAACATATAATGACTCAGCGATGACATTATCATCATATAACATTCCACATCTGAATTCTTCAATCTCTATAGTAACATTGCCATATGTATTATCTAACTTGTAACTGTAGCCTAACAAAATCTACATTGGAGGAGAGGGACAAGAAATCTAGGTGCACAAAATTCTTGCTGAGCTCAATACATGTCATCAGCAGGAAACTAGGGATGCAATAATAGTGCTATTCAATTATAGTCTAAATTACAGTGTTAAGTTCTACTGATTCGTTTAGACCCTCTGGAAAGATGCTATTCATCTGGAACATCCAGAAGACTTCCTGTCTACATAATCTTCTATACCTATCTCCTCCACGTGTAGTTAGTGATATGAATTCTAGGCCTATCAATTTCAAACATCTAGGATCTCCGTTATGATGGCTATCATAGTGTTTAGAAACACTATGTGTTTGGATTTGTTTGATTATATTCCTCCTATGTTCCAAGAATCACACTTTCAAGGCTCGAGTAGTACGGCCTATGTATTTCTTGTCACATCCACATATCAACATGTAAATCACATATGTTGTATCACAGTTGATAAAACTTTTGATTTCATACATCTTTTCATTTTTATCTAAAGTGATTCTTAATGTACGATTCCTTCTAAGCCGTAATAATTGGCTTTTGGGAATGCTCTTTTTCCAGGGCATGTGATGGCCACTTTTAAAGTGTAGATATGCATCTGTCCCCACTTCTTTAGTATAGTTGGTGGTATGAATGCTATTATCCTTGATCTCCAGGAAGACATCCAAAAAATTAGTTTTGTGAGGATGAAGCATATAAGTGAAAGATAAATTAAAAGAATTAGAATTTAAGTGAGTGACAAAGGATAAAATGGAAGTGATATCCCCATCCCAAATTATATCCTTTGTCACTCACTTAAATTCTAATTCTTTTAATTTATCTTTCACTTATATGTTTCATCCTCACAAAACTAATTTTTTGGATGTCTTCCTGGAGATCCATACTAAAGAAGTGGGCACACATGCATATCTACACTTTAAAAGTGGCCATCATATGCCCTGGAAAAAGAGCATTCCCAAAAGCCAATTATTACGGCTTAGAAGGAATTGCTCAGATTTGGTCTCATTTCAGGCTCAGGCCAAAATTATGTCCAACGCTTTTCTTGGCAGAGGCTATCCAGAACCTCTTGTCAAGACATCTTTGGAAGAAGTTAAAAATAGAGAGAGGGAAGATGTATTAGTAAAGAAGAAAAATAAAGAAAACGGTACAAGCGAAGTAGAGGAGATAGCATTTATCTCGACATTCAACAATAGTCACTCAGAAATTAGAAAAATTGTTGCAAAGAATTATGGGATCTTGAGACAAGATCCCCAACTCCTTTCATTTATAACACAAGAACCACGCTTCATTTTTCGTAGAAATAAATCCTTGAAGAATATCTTAGCGCCCAGTTATCTCAGAACCATTAAGGAAAATAAGAATGATGAGGGGAAAGATAAAGATTGGTTAAGCAAACATCAACAAAAAATAAAAGGGTGTTATAAATGTGGGAAAAATAAGTGTATAACGTGTGATTACATAATTAATCGTACATTAAGTATCACTTTAGATAAAAATGAAAAGATGTATGAAATCAAAAGTTTTATCAACTGTGATACAGCATAAGTGATTTACATGTTGATATGTGGATGTGACAAGAAATACATAGGCCGCACTACTCGAGCCTTGAAAGTGCGATTCTTGGAACATAGGAGGAATATAATCAAACGAATCCAAACACATAGGGTGAGATTCAAATTATATATCACGCCCAATTTCCTTTCTAAAATGATCTCCGCTATCGCGCATATTGCGCCCATAGTAATCAGGTTTACTGTGAAAAGGGTTGGGTGCCTCACTACTATGGGGGTAGCGAGCTGAAATAATCATACAATGTCCCTGAGGGCAGAAATAGAACGAGTGTGGAAAGGGGTGAAAAGAATTGAATCCTGCCCATAGTGTTTCTAAACACTATGATAGTCATCATAACGGAGATCCTAGATGTTTGAAATTGATAGGCCTAGAATCCATATCACTAACTACACGTGGAGAAGATAGGTATAGAAGATTATGTAGACAGGAAGTTTTCTGGATGTTCCAGATGAATAGCATCTTTACAGAGGGTCTAAATGAATCAGTAGAACTTAACACTGTAATTTAGACTATAATTGAATAGCACTATTATTGCATCCCTAGTTTCCTGCTGATGACATGTATTGAGCTCAGCAAGAATTTTGTGCACCTAGATTTCTTGTCCCTCTCCTCCAATGTAGATTTTGTTAGGCTACAGTTACAAGTTAGAAAATACATATGGCAATATTATTATAGAGATTGAAGAATTCAGATGTGGAATGTTATATGATGATTGTCACGTCTGGCAGGGTTTGAGGATCCGGCAGCTGAGATTTGCCCGAGGAGGTAGCAGGCTGTGAATGAACCAAATGAGGGGGCTGGATATAGTTCCTTCGCATGGGACACGGAGCAATGAAGAACGTAGGCGGGGTTTGAGAGTCAATGGAAAGTATTTATTATGTACAGAGCTGAGGTAGGGAACTGAGGCTGAAGCACAATGGTTAAGGACGTGGCTGGAGGTGAAGAACTGCGGACTGTGATTTGAAAGACGAGACTGTAGATGATGAACTGTGGAACTGTGGATGGTAGTTGAAAACGTGGCTGGAAACAAGGACTGTGGACTGTGGTTTGGAAAACGAGGCTTGAAGATAATAATCTGCCGGCTGTGGTCAGTGGTACAAAGGCGTGGCTGGTGAAGGAGATCTGTGGAGTGTGGCTTGAAAGACGAGGCAGAAGACTCGGGGCCGACTGTGCCCAAAGAGTCTTACTGGACCGGGTTTTCCAGGAGCGCTTCCACAGGCAGTAGCAGGCAAGAAACGGCAGGGCTGCAGCAGCAACAGAGAGCCGTCCAAGCAGGATCAGGAGGAACCAAGATATAGCAGGAATCCTGGGAGCACAGGCTAAAGCACCTACAACAGGGTTGTAACTTGAAGCACTGGCATCCCTGTCCTAAACCAGCCCCCTTTTATAGGGAGAGCTTCCCCTGGATTGGCTGGAAGAAACAGGAAACAGGAACTATGCTTAAAACTTGGTCTCCAACATGGCGGCGCCCAGTAATGAAGACCTTTTTGCAAAGCCACATTGCTCACTGCCCCTGGTCTCCAAGCAACGGTTCAGCAAGATCGACCCGCTGTAGCGGCGTCCCGCCGCCACGAGCGGACCCCCTCACCTCCGCTACTGCTGCCCACGAATCCGGCGCAGCAGCCCACCTCCGTCGCTGCCCGCACAACGCCAAGGAAGCCAGCCCCACGGCCCCAGCATACCGGTAAGACTCCGGACGCTGACAGTACCCCCCCTTTTGCGGGTGGACTCCGGACACCTATGTGGTGTAGTTGGAAACTTGGCATGAAATGTCCGAAGAAGTCTTGGAGCATGGACATCCTCTGCATCTGCCCAAGATCTCTCCTCTGGCCCATACCCTTTCCAATCAACAAGGTACTGGATGCGTCCATAACGTCTGCGAGAAACGAGGATCTTGTGAATCTCAAATTCATCTCCATGTGCTGATTGGATTTTGGGTGATTTAGGCAGAGCGGCTCTGAACCGATTAAGTACCAGTGGTTTTAAGAGAGAAATATGAAATGCATTAGGAATTCTTAACTGCGGAGGTAATTTCACTTTGTAAGCTACAGGATTCAACACTCTTTCGATTGGGTAAGGCCCAATAAATCTGGGAGCAAACTTTTTTGTAGGAACCTTTAATCTTAGGTTACGTGTGGAAACCCAAACTCGATCTCCTACCGTAAGGCTTGGTACAGCTTTTCGTTTCAGATCTGCATAGGTCTTATATCTCTTGGATGTCTTGAGCAAAGTCTTGTGAACTTGTTTCCAGGCTTCAGTAAATTGACGAAGTGTTGACTCTGCGGCCGGAACCTCGAGCGTAGGCAGAAGTTGGAAGTCAGGAACTCTTGAAAGGTAACCATAATTAATGAAGAATGGAGAAGATTTTGTGGCAGAGTGATAAAGATTGTTATGGGCAAATTCTGAGAACGGGAGGAAGTCCACCAAGTCGTCCTGTGAGGAGGACATGAATAAACGCAGAATAGTCTCCAGATCCTGGTTCACTCTCTGTTTGACCATCCGTTTGAGGATGATATCCTGAGGAGAAGTTTAATTTCACGCCAAGAGCAGAACATAGGGATCTCCAAAACCTGGCCACAAATTGAGGACCTCTATCAGACACGATCTCCTGGGGTAGACCATGGAGTCGAAAGATCTCTGCTATAAACAATTTTGCCAACTGGGATGCAGATGGAAGATTAGCCAGAGGAACAAAGTGTGCCATTTTAGAGAATCGGTCAACTATGACCCATACGGTGTTCCGCCCACCAGACATAGGTAAATCTGTAATAAAGTCCATAGAAATATGCGTCCATGGTCTTAGTGGTACCGGCAAAGGATGGAGTAACCCAGCTGGTGGACCTTTGGGACTTTTATGCTGGGCACATTTTGGACAGGCAGCTACGAATTCCTGAACGTCAGCCCTGAGCTGAGGCCACCAGTAGGAGCGTTGAATGAATTTAAGTGTCTTATGACCGCCCACATGGCCCATGAAGGAGGAGGAGTGAGCCCATGTAAGAAGTTTTTTGCAAAGATTTGGTGCAACGAAGATCTTCCCTGAGGGAGGAAGTGGAGAGGTATTAGTTGCAGAAAAAGAGGTGGATTCCAGGATAAATTGCTCTTTTGAACGGTCAGAGGGTTCTTCTGAACTTAGGGAGCGAGATAAAGCATCTGCCTTTTTGTTGAGGGAACCTGGTCTGTAACTGAGTTTAAAATTAAAACGGGTAAAGAAGAGTGCCCATCTTGTTTGGCGTGGGTTCAGACATCGGGCTGACTGTAGATACAGGAGGTTCTTGTGATCCGTGGTCACCGAAATTGGATGCTGAGCTCCCTCCAACAAATACCTCCACTCCTCAAAGGCCAACTTAATTGCCAGTAATTCCTGTTCCCCAATAGCGTAATTCTGTTCAGCGCGGGAGAATCTTCGTGAGAAGAATGCACAAGGATGGACCTTCTTGTCCTCGAAAAGCTGGGATAATACTGCTCCTACTCCTACAGTAGAGGCATCAACCTCCACCAAGAACGGACGGCTGAGATCGGGTTGTCGAAGAACTGGAGCAGTCGTGAAGGCCTCCTTTAAAGATGAAAAAGCTTCCAAAGCCTCCGGAGACCACTTGGCAGGATCAGCTCCCTTCCTAGTTAATGCGGTTATAGGAGCTATGACAGAAGAATAATTTTGAATGAATCTTCGGTAGAAGTTAGCAAACCCCAGGAAACGTTGAATTCCTTTAAGGGTAGCTGGAAGTGCCCAATCCTGAATCGCCTGGACTTTAGCGGGGTCCATCTGTAACCTCTGCCCTGAAAGAATGTAACCGAGGAATGGAATCGTGGGTACTTCAAAGGTGCACTTCTCTAACTTACAGAATAACTGATTCCTTTGTAAACGAGTTAACACTTCTTTGACTTGTTCCCGGTGAGTATTCAGATCCCTAGAAAAAATGAGGATGTCATCCAGATACACTACCAAGCAATCATAGAGGAGATCTCTGAAGATTTCGTTAACGAACTCTTGAAAGACGGCTGGGGCGTTGCATAGGCCAAAAGGCATTACCAGGTATTTGTAATGGCCGTCGCGGGTATTAAATGCCGTCTTCCATTCGTCCCCTGGGCGAATACGTATAAGATTGTAGGCCCCCCGTAAGTCCAACTTAGTAAATACAGTAGATCCTTTAACACGGTCGAACAGTTCTGGAATCAGAGGTAACGGATATCTGTTCTTAATTGTTATGTCATTGAGGCCTCTATAGTCAATACAGGGTCGCAACCCCCCATCCTTCTTTTTGACGAAGAAAAACCCTGCTCCGGCCGGAGATGTAGAAGACCTGATGAACCCTTTCTCCAAGTTCTCCCGTATATACTCCAACATGGCCTGTGTCTCTGGAAGTGAGAGAGGGTAAATTCGACCTCGGGGAGGAGTCTTACCGGGTACTAGCTCAATGGGACAATCCCAGTACGATGCGGAGGCAAGGTGTCCGCCCCATGCTTACTGAAAACATCTTGAAAAGATTGGTACTCCACAGGAAGGCTGGAAGGGTTGGAAGAACAGAGAGGTCTAACTGAAGGTAAACAGTTCTGAAAGCAGTCTTGTCCCCAAGAGAGAACATCCATAGTTTGCCAATCTATGTGGGGATTGTGCCTGATTAACCATGGAAACCCTAGGATTAGTTCATGAGAGATTTTAGGAATTACAAGGAAAGAGATTTTTTCTAAATGGAGAACTCCGACTTTCATTTTGAGAGGAATAGTACGAAAGGATATAATACCCTCTGGGCTACAACTTCCATCCACTGCGGTAACAGAAATGGTACGATCCAAAGGAACCATTTGTATTCCAGATCGTTTGACCAGAGCTGACGTAATGAAGCTTTCGGCGGCTCTGGAGTCGAGTAGTGCAGGGATGAGAAGAGTTGAAGAAGAGAGCTCCAATTGGGTTAACAGGACAGACTCTTTCTTGGTATGTAATTCTGAGAATTCTCCTAGCTTGACCTCTCCAGCACAAACTAGGAGCGGGCGTTTCCCGGACGTAGACTGCAAGTTTTAACAAAGTGATCAGATGCACCACAATACAGGCAGAGGTTCCCTTGTCGCCGTCTCTGACGTTCTTCATTGGAGAGGTGGGAGCGATTAATCTGCATGGGTTCTTCCACAGTTGGTGATGATGGTGTTGGTGGAAGAACAACTCTAGGCTTAGGGCGATCTGACAGCAACCTCTCCATACAGCGTTCTCTGTACCTCAGATCTAACTTATTGCATAAAGAAATTAGTTTATCCAACTTATCAGGTACGTCCTGAGTTGCGAGGTCATCTTTGATCTTTTCGGAGAGACCGCTCCAGAAAGCTGCAATGAGAGCCTCCTCGTTCCAGTTCAGTTCTGAGGAAAGGGTGCGAAACTGGATCACGTACTGACTGACCGTACGCGTGCCCTGACGCAGGCGCAGGATCTCCAATGAGGCGGCAGAAGTCCTGCCCGGTTCGTCGAAGATTCTTCGAAAGGTGGCCATGAATTCTGGATAGTTAGATAAGATGGGATCCATCCTCTCCCACAAAGCTGAAGCCCATTCCAACGCTTGCCCGGTAAGTAAAGAAATTATATAGGCTACTTTGATTCGTGCTGATGGGAAGTTGGCCGACTGTAGTTCGAACTGGATTTTGCACTGGTTAAGAAACCCGCGGCATTGTTTTGGATTCCCATCAAATTTACTGGGAGGTGGCAAATGCAAATGTGGAAGTGGTACTGGTACAGGAGGAAGCAGGACCAGAGGTGCCAATGTGGGAGCAGCTGTAGATACTTGAGGTGCCGTCATGGCAACACAGAGAGAATCGAGACGTTCGGACATACTCTGCATGAACTGCACGATTTGAGATTGTGTGGCCTCCTGCTTACTTAAGCGAGACCAGATATCTGCAGTTGAATCCCCTCCTGAGGCCTGATCACCCGTCGAATCCATTGGGCCAGTGCTTACTGTCACGTCTGGCAGGGTTTGAAGATCCAGCAGCTGAGATTTGCCCGAGGAGGTAGCAGGCTGTGAATGAACCAAATGAGGGGGCTGGATATAGTTCCTTCGCATGGGACACGGAGCAATGAAGAACGTAGGCGGGGTTTGAGAGTCAATGGAAAGTATTTATTATGTACAGAGCTGAGGTAGGGAACTGAGGCTGAAGCACAATGGTTAAGGACGTGGCTGGAGGTGAAGAACTGCGGACTGTGATTTGAAAGACGAGACTGTAGATGATGAACTGTGGAACTGTGGATGGTAGTTGAAAACGTGGCTGGAAACAAGGACTGTGGACTGTGGTTTGGAAAATGAGGCTTGAAGATAATAATCTGCAGGCTGTGGTCAGTGGTACAAAGGCGTGGCTGGTGAAGGAGATCTGTGGAGAGTAGCTTGAAAGACGAGGCAGAAGACCCAGGGCCGACTGTGCCCAAAGAGTCTTACTGAACCGGGTTTTCCAGGAGCGCTTCCACAGGCAGTAGCAGGCAAGAAACGGCAGGGCTGCAGCAGCAACAGAGAGCCGACTAAGCAGGATCAGGAGGAACCAAGATACAGCAGGAATCCTGGGAGCACAGGCTAAAGCACCTACAACAGGGTTGTAACTTGAAGCACTGGCATCCCTGTCCTAAACCAGCCCCCTTTTATAGGGAGAGCTTCCCCTGGATTGGCTGGAAGAAACAGGAAACAGGAACTATGCTTAAAACTTGGTCTCCAACATGGCGGCGCCCAGTAATGCAGACCTTTTTGCAAAGCCACATTGCTCACTGCCCCTGGTCTCCAAGCAACGGTTCAGCAAGAGCGACCTGCTGCAGCGGCATCCCGCCGCCACGAGCGGACCCCCTCACCTCCGCTACTGCTGCCCACGGATCCGGCGCAGCAGCCCACCTCCGCCGCTGCCCGCACAACGCCAAGGAACCCAGCCCCGCGGCCCCAGCGTACCGGTAAGACTCCGGACGCTGACAATGATAATGTCATCGCTGAGTCAATATATGTATCGCTGAGTCAATATATGTTGTTTTAATAATAATTCTTCTGACTGTGTGTGAAATAATAATGGGATTAAACCTCATATAGTCTGAGGATTGTCCGTAACATAAACTATAACATCTTAACACTTAATTATAATAAATAAAGACACGGAGACTTGAATTTGGCAGAAATTGTTAGCTATTTATTTAAGTGAACCATTAACTGTGAATAATTAAACTAAAGTATGGTGGCCAGAAAGAACGGCTAAACAACCCTATCCCATAGATAACTATCTTATAAAAAAGAACTGACGTAAACCTTCCAACAAACAAATAGGTATCCGCTCAACCTCCATCCTGACTACCCACCCGTGAAGGTGATGAGGCTGCCACCCGTGAAGGCGGTCCAGCAGATGTAAAACCAGTCAGTGAAGGAGAGCGCACCTAAAAAACAACAACCAAACGACCTCCAATCCACTCTTTAATACAACAAATGTTAACTTGCCATTCTTTCCCGCCACAACCAAACCGTGACAACCCACAGCACGAAAATAGCCAACGCAACAACATAAAACAAACACCACCAGTAGGGAGGGAGGGTGGGACAACAAAAGCAGAAGAGGCTGACCCAGCCCCTTTCTCAGGCTTAAGAACCCATTCCACCTACCCCCAACATTCATTCCTATTGGCTAACAATAAAACTCCCATAATGCCTTACCGTCCTGCCCCCAGACTAGCTGAGGTTTAACCCACTCCTCTCCTATTCTGTCAATTCGTTCTCCTAAACCTCATATAGTCTGAGGATTGTCCGTAACATAAACTATAACATCTTAACACTTAATTATAATAAATAAAGACACGGAGACTTGAATTTGGCAGAAATTGTTAGCTATTTATTTAAGTGAACCATTAACTGTGAATAATTAAACTAAAGTATGGTCGCCAGAAAGAACGGCTAAACAACCCTATCCCATAGATAACTATCTTATAAAAAAGAACTGAAGTAAACCTTCCAACAAACAAATAGGTATCCGCTCAACCTCCATCCTGACTACCCACCCGTGAAGGTGATGAGGCTGCCACCCGTGAAGGCGGTCCAGCAGATGTAAAACCAGTCAGCAAAGGAAAGCGCACCTAAAAAACAACAACCAAACGACCTCCAATCCACTCTTTAATACAACAAATGTTAACTTGCCGTTCTTTCCCGCCAACAGCGAAGTTCTGTTCCACAGAAACTACGCACCGCCACCATACCCCTAACCTACCGAACCAACCACCGAAAACAGATCCTCCAAAAACATAGATAGTCCCTGTCCTGTCAAGTGCACACCATCAGGTCTAAACAAGTAGAAGTACCGAAACTTGATCCGCTGATGCCAAACCACGGCACCGCCATGGGCCACCACAAACTTAGCCACCGCAGCATTCACATTCCGGCGAGCCACATCGATCGCCCGACAATCCACCACTCCATGCCAACACAACCGCGGCACCATACAAGACCAGATAAGCCTACAGCCTGGCCAAGCGCCCGAAATCACTTGCAGATCCTGAATAATGGCCAATCGAAGATTCACTGCCTTCCTCCTACCTAGGTCGTTCCCTCCTAAGTGAATCACCAACAGTTTGGGATGCCATACCGCCGAACCTGCTCCATAAGCTTCGCTTTCAGGTCATGCCAAAGCATACCACGCACACCTATCCACCGCACATCATCCGAACCCACAAAGCAAGGAGCCTCTTCTGTAGCCAAAAAATTGGCTGCCCAATAAACATAGGAATGGCCAATCACCCACACATCACACACATCCACCCGCCAACCTAAAAGGGAAAAAACAGATAAACAAATGTGAATATGGGAGATAAAACCAAACCCAGCCCAGAACAGGAACCAACTATCAGAACGAGGATCTGCCAAAAAGAAAAAATTGAATAGAGGACTATAACTTTCCTCTTGAACAAGCTTCAGGCCAATCGAAGCAACAGAAAGAAACAAAAGGAAAAAAACAAAATAACAAAAAGGGGGGGGGGGGTTAGAGCTGGGAGGGGGGGGGGGGGTTTGGGGGGAACACAGAATAACTCGGCTGGAGGTGAAACGTAAAAACCTGCTGAGGAACTTGTAATTAGATGCCAATTAGCTGAATTGAATAAATTAAGCCAAATCAGTCCGTCAGTTCAGGCAAAAAATCGCGAAGCACTCCAGACCCCCACTGCCAGCAGTGGCGAGTAGCTAGCCATCCGAGTAGGGAGGACAGGGGAGACAAATAATACAGCACGAACACACTGAACTGAAACACACAATGCAGTAACACAAACAACATGTTAGTAGAACAAACAACGGGCCGAATGTAGCGCTTATAAGCCGCCGACTTCCAGCGGGCCAAAGCCTTAATTTCATCCACAGCGCGCCCTGCAGATGCTGCGGAAGTGGCGGCCCCGATTCTAAAGGAATGGGAACCAAAGTCCCTAGGCGAGAGGCCCAAACTGGACAGGCAGCGCCGCATCATCCATGTAAATTGGTACTTCGTCAATGGCGACCTGTCGTAATGCAGGAGCCAAGACCCCTCAGACGAGGGCCTGACCTCCGCATACTGACCAGCCAATGCCACCGTACAACAGTCCCCACCACCCTATGGTGTCAAAGTGAGCCAATGACCTCTACCCATCTGATCAGTTTTGGAGCGGCGCAGCCTGCACAGCACGGACCCCCCACCCACAATAACATCCGCGCGCAGCATAAAGGCCTCGGTTTTCTTAGAGGCCGCAACCAGCTCAGAAACCCTGAATGCACCATGGAACGCCATGGAAAAAGCCAGCTGAAACAGGAGCGTTTCAAAACGGGAGTCCGCCACCCCCGCCACCGCCCCTAAGAGGGAAGAAAGCAGGGACGCATCAATAGGGCGTCGGCCATCGGGAGGCACCGGAGCCGAACGCGCCCAACCTCTAAGCGCTCTTGCCAGCAGGAAACCCTTCGTAAAATCCGGCATACCCTTCAATTTAGAATAAAAGGATATCCCGGCGCGGTACCGAGACACCACGGCCCTCGATCTCCCCATTACGAAGAGTTGCCAAACGAAGTCTAGAAACAAGCTCTGACCCCTCTTACCTCTAGGCCCTTGGTCACAGGAAAAGTCTTCCCACTCCTTCCAGGCCCGACGGTATCCAGCGAGAGTGGACGGAGCCAAAGACAGCTCTGCTAGCCCTTCCAATCCGCCATGATGACCTGCCAAACATAAGAAGGGCACGGCAAACCTACTGAATCAGCCTCCGGGGACAACAAACGGAACCTATCCCGCTGCCCCCTGGACAATGCGTCGGCGATCCCATTATCTACCCCGGGGACGTGTTGCGCCCGAAACAGAATATTGCAGCGCAAACAGGTTAGCACGAGCCGTGACAACACTCGGAGGACCCGCAGGGCCTTAGCCCTTTGGTTGTTAACCGCGTGCACGACCCCCAAGTTATCGCAACGGAAGAGAATACTGCAATCGCGCAGTCGCTCCCCCCAAACCTCCAAGGCCACTATGATGGGAAAGAGCTCCAGCAACAACAGGTCGCCGGTCAGCCCCTCCCTCGACCAAGACTGGGCCAAGAGGCCGCGCACCAAGCCCCGTCCAGATAACAACCGAACCCAGAGGAGCCCGCCGCATCTGTAAACAACTGCAATTCGAAACTGTCAACGAGCGGGGCCATCCAGATCCGTACATCATTGAAATCCGCCAGGATCGAAACCCACATAGCGAGGTCCCGCCTAATCTCTGCCGAGAAATGGACAAAATGGTGCGGCCTGGACACCCCGGCCGTGGACCGCTCCAACTTCCGGCAAAAAACCCTGCCCATGGGAATCACCCGACAGGCAAAGTTCAACCGACCTAAGAGGGATTGCGCCTCCCGCAACGTAACCTTACTTCGTTCCGAGCACTGCGCAATGGACTCCCGTAGCTGCAGGACCTTGTCCTGAGGCAGCCGGCACGCCCCCGCGACCGTATCGATCTCGATACCTAAAAAGGACAAGCAGGAGAGGGGCCCCTCCGTCTTATCCTCGGCCACCGGGATGCCAAAATGCCCCAGCAAAGCACGCAGTGAGAACAGCAGGAAACCACAGAGAGGAGAATGCGTGGGCCCCATGCACAAAAAATCATCCAGGTTATGTGCAATCCCGCTACCTCCGCAAGAAAACTCCACACACCAATGTAAAAAGGTGCTGAACTTTTCGAAAAAGGCACACGAAACGGAACACCCCATAGGCAGACACTTGTCTACAAATTATTCCTCCCCGACGCGGAAACCCATGAATCGAAACGACTCCGGGTGCAAAGGGGAGCAAGCGAAAAGCCGATTCAACATCCAGTTTAGCCATGAGGGCCCCGGGGCCACAGCCCCGAACCATGTCCAAAGCATCTTCAAAGGACTGATACACCACCGAACAATATTCCGGCGAAATTGCATGGTTCACCGAGGACCCAGATGGATAAGACAAATGTTGAATGAGCCGGAACTTACCCGGAGCCTTTTTGGGAACGACCCCCACCGGGGAAATAATCAAATCCTCGACCGGCGGCAGCGCAAAGGGGCCCGCCATTCTCCCCAGGCGAATTCCTGCTCAACCTTTTCCCGAAGCACGTCGGGGAAATCCCGAGCAGACTGCAGGTTCCTGGCGGCCCGAACCAAGACCTCCCCCCACCACTGGTAAACGAAAACCCGACGCAAAACCCTCCCGCAGAAATTTTGCGTCGTCTGTGTTTGGGTACCACCCCGACCATTTTAGCATGGCCCCCAAACGAACCGGGGTCGGCGCCCTAACTAGCGGCAAGCCCCCCAGCTGTTTTTCCGGCCGGGCCCGCGGCCGCCCTGGCACCCGGTCGCCCCACGCGGAAGTAATTGGAAGCAGGGTGGGATCCGTTACGTCGTAAGCAAAGGTGGCAAAAACCACACCGCTGCCCGAGGGGGCACGTGGAATTGTTGAACGCGAAACACTTCCCCTTCGCCGCCGCGGCCTGCGCCACAGTTGCCCCCTTAGTCACCATCTTCATATCCTGCGCTCGCGTGACCCGAAGCCATGCCTCCACATCTTTGCATCCGAAGTCAATTTATCCCGGTGCCGCGCCTCACGCCGCGCGTACTTGATAGCCCTCTGCCTAGCCTTTGCGGTGCTACTAACCGCAGACTGGCACGACGAAGAAGAGGAAGAAGATCTACTTGATGTACTGCCGTACGAGGAAGAAGAGGACCCCAGCAACATAGCAACTGTATCGGCGTCCCACTCACCGGCAGGCCCGCCTGCGGAAGGCGAAATGTCGGCTACGACTGGCTCCTCATCCTGATCGCCATCCGGATCCGCACCTGAAAAAGAAGGGACAACCGCCACAGGAGCCGAAGACCCCCCGGCGGGAATGAAAGCAGATGCCCCTGCGGGCGATGGGGTAGCGCTACCCAGCAACGCAGCGGCGGAGCCCAGACTGCAACACGCCTGTAGAAACTGCGCCATGGCGGGGCCAGAAGCACCTGGGAGAACGGCCGCGTCGCCCGAAGCGGGAACCACGGAAACGCCACCCGGAGACAAAGTCGACAAAAACAGCGCAAACGCCGCCGTCATGGCCGACAGTGGTCCCCCCGGTCCCCGGGTCTGAAGCAGGGATGGTTCCAACCGCGTCTTCACGCCGCCCATGCCGGCCCCGCCTGGTACCGGCGCTAGCCGCCCTAAGAACCCCCATTCTCTCCTGCAGTGCACCATGAGCCACAGCGCTGCCCTGGCCCCCACTGCCCCCCCCCACCGGGAGAACTCGCTGACCCCCGCCCCCAGGCATCACCCCCCCCCATCTGGCCCCGTGCCGACACCACCAAAGGCCCCCGGGAGCCCCCCCTGCTAGAGCGAGGAGAGCGCCCAGGGAGTCCAGCAGCCCCAACATGGAAATCGCCTGGCTTAAGGGAAGGCCAGTGGAAGAGCCACTGGCCCCATCCCTACAAGCAGTCCCCTCATTCTCTGGGGAGCCGCCGGTGACTCTCAGCCGTGGAGGGCGCAGGGAACGCGCGCGCACGCATCCCCGCGCCGCAGCAGCCGGCGGGGGATTCACACCAGCGGGCACCCCGGCCGGCTCTCCCGCCGGCTGCCAGATCCAGTTCGCCACCGGCCACCGCCCTGTCCCCCGCCAGCCGCCGCCGCGCCGGAGGGATCCAGCAGGCTCAGCCCCGGCCGTGAGCAAAGTGCTCAGGACCGGGGCACCGGACGCCGGCTCCCGAGCAGGAACTGCATCAATATAGCGGGCAGGGGGGGCCAGAGGAGCGGCGGGGATGGGGCATGGCAGGCCACAAGTTCATACCCTCCAACTGTACCTTTTTAATAGGTACAGTACCTTTTTTTTATGGTCTGTACTGATTTTTGGCTCTCCAAACTTCCATTGAAAGCATAGGAAAAGAGGCGTGACCACGCCCCCTTACCCGCGGCCACGCCCCCTTTTCGGATTTGTACCGATTTTTCTGTGTAAAATGTTGGAGGGTATGCAACTTAATCCCAGGTAATGGGGATAGAGGAGGCACAGTATAAAGCACACTGCCACAGCAGCAGCAACCTAATATTTCACAATAGCAAGCAGCACAGCAAGGAGACAAAGGGGGGAAGAGCACTCACCCTCACAACGACAAAAGCAGAAGAGGCTGACCCAGCCCCTTTCTCAGGCTTAAGAACCCATTCCACCTACCCCCAACATTCATTCCTATTGGCTAACAATAAAACTCCCATAATGCCTTACCGTCCTGCCCCCAGACTAGCTGAGGTTTAACCCACTCCTCTCCTATTCTGTCAATTCGTTCTCCTAATGATTACAACATTAGGACGTATGTGCTGGTGATATCGCAAATTTTTACATTTATATCTTGTAATAAAGTTTAGACAATATATTTAAGCGGTCCCCTGATAGTTAGTACTCAGTAGCTATATGAGTTGCTCAAAACAATATGATTGGCTCTCCTCTCAATTGGTTTACACGTTTCCATAACAACATGTTTCTATGGATACGATAAGGTTGCGGGCCAAAACCCGTAGACGTCTCTGCGGTGCGTGTGAATAGGACTTCCTGGTTCGAGGGGGCCGTTGCCACGTGACCGCAAAGACGCTGAGACCAGGAAATGGTTTGATCCTGTTTCTAGTGGATGGTAAATGCGTTCCACCGAGCGGATACTACATAAGGTCCTGAACCCGGAAGTGTTTCTCCTGATTAAGAAAAACATTTAAATGAACTAAATAATGTCATCTGTGAAGTTCATCATTTTCATACTTAATGAGGAGGAGATAAATTCAGTAAAACCGTAGTGCATTACGGGCAGTTGTGCTAGTAATAGAGCACAATGTGTCCTGATGACCCGGAAGTGATCGAACAGTCAGATCGCCGCATATTAAGAAATAACATTCTGATATTTATATTAAAAGAAATAAACAAAGAAATAGAAATATAACACCTGAGTCTGTCCTAGGAGTATGTCTAAGGAAGTATGAAATATTCACATTAATGTTTTTTTATAATATTTAAGATGATTAAGAAGGATTGAATAAACAGCTGTAGGCTAGATGTGAATTAAGGAGGGTATAAATATCCTGTCAGTATGCCTATCTGAATTACCTTTGATAAAGCTGCAGTGCTCGCAGTGAAATGCGTCAGCAGGTGGCTCCCTGGGGTCACTTTTTATGGAATTGATTGCTGCCTAGTGTGCCCGGACCAAGACTGGACTTTGAATACAGCAGGAAATATTGTGGTGACGAATTGCATTTGGAGTACCACGAACCCTTTCAATATAAGGAGGACACCGCGATCTAGTGAGGACCCTGAACCCGAAACAAGCTCTGATTACAGAAGGGACATTTACAATGGACTATACCTCCAGCGGTATCATTGTGGTAATATTACACCATTCAGACTGTGCTGTCAGTCCTTTTATTCCTCTCACCCATCCATAATCCAGTCTATCAGAAATAGGAACGGATCACACCGTACAGGCAGCTTTTATTATTGTGACCCCTTTTTATGTCTAAAGCTGCGCTGGCCGGGAGCTACTCTTGAAGTGCAAAGGCATCACCGCTGTGCGATGCCTTTGCACTTCTGCGGGGGGGGAGGGCGGCACTGGCATGCGAGGCGGACTAGTCCTGTGCTGGGTGTCCCCCCGCATGTCAGTGTGATTGTAGCTGTGCTAAATTTAGCACGGTTACGATCAACTCGGAATGACCTCCATTATCCCTAATCTCGGTCAGGAGCGACATGTGAGAGAGAGTCCCCCTCTTCATCAGCCACTCCTTGCACCAAACAGACCTCACCCTCTTCCGTTTCAGACCCCTGTCACGTTTCAGCTTCATATAGCCATAGGTTAACAGAAGTTGATACCAAGAGCACTTTGTTCAGAAAAAACAAACAAAGCAAAGCACGGTAGCAATGTGGAACGCTCAGAAGGTATAAACCAGCCTCACTATTCACAGAGCAGCAGTGTGCACATGGCTAAAATGGCAGCTGCTATTTATATGCCTATTTGCACCCTAATCCAGCCTATCAGATATATCTTATGGTACATGTGAATGCATTGTGATAAATCGCATGTGATATGTCGCCGCATGACATATCGCATGCGATAGATTGCATGCAAAAAAAGCCACACATGTACCAAATCGTATGGAATCGTATGGAACCACTCCCGGGTGAGTTCAAGGGAAATGCCTCCGACTTCAGCCTCAGACATATTGTTGTAGGAAGGCAGGAAGATTAAATTTTGCCTAGTTTTCGGATCTGAGCCTGGCGGAGAGACCTGAGCTACTCGTAATGTGGAAGTTTAAGGGGCCTTGGTTTCTAAGAAACCAAACCTGCACATCTCTACTTCATAAACACCGTTGCGCTGCAGGAGCGGTTACTATTTTGTTTGTCTATTTACTTTTCCTTTGTCCTCTCCTTCCCCCACCATGAATTGCCTTCCAAACAGACACAGGGCCTGATTGTGATGTGGTTGGTATTGCACAACCGCAAGGAAGCAGCTGTGCAATACATACCACAAATATTCTAACGTTGCAGGAGGTGTCTGTAGGAAACAGTCAGAGCATCGGATCACCATTGCTACTGTGCAGTCCTCATCTAGCCTATGTAAGCCGAAGCTTAATTAGACTGGCCATTGCAACCCTTTTGCTGGATCCAGAAAGTCTGTGTCCAATGATGCAGACCCATGCTTGGCATGCCTACAAAATGGGGTCGACGCCGTCATTTTGTAGAATGGTTCCAATCGCCATCACCGTTTCGCCCCCAAATGCTGCAGTATGTCTATCATGCTGTAGCTAAGGGGGTACTACGAGGGATCATGCAGGACCCATTCTGCACATGCGTAGACCCCAAACCATTGCATTTGTACGTAAACCATCATGTTTGCGTACAAATCCGAATCAGTCTCACTGTGCACAGATTTTGAATCACACACATCTGTGGCCTCTTTTCTGCCCACTTGCAATCTTATGCCTACTTACTATTATTATACATTAATTTTCATGCAAATTGCCAGCCCGTTCACTTTGTTTTCTGTACTGCAGCCACATCATTAGCAGGGTCAGATTTAGGGGTCATGGCATCGCTATGCACAACAGTAACGGCTGCCCCACTGTGCCTAATTATATTATTTTCATTGATTGGTTATGAGTTGACTTACCATAATATCCCTTTAAACCCAGGACGCTCATGGATTTGTCAAGTTCTGTGGCTGATTAAAAAGAGGTGAAATGTAGACTTGAAGTCAGTCAGCTACTGAACCTAGTCATAATGCTCATTTAATGATTGTCAATTTAATATAATAATAAAAAAGCCATGAACTACTGTATGACATTTCATTTTATTTTTAACTATGTATATTAATATAGAATGTAAGCTCCACTGGGGCAGAGACTGATGTGAATGGGCAAATATTCTCTGTAAAGCGCTGCGGAATATGTGTGCGCTATATAAATAGCTGGTAATAAATACAAAATAAATATTTACTAAATTGGTCAGCTTACAGGGGCAGTCCTACCCATTTACACTCCACTTAAGATGCAGTATGGTACAGTCAAGTGGAAATATTTAGCAGTTACTGGTACATTTCGGTCTGACAGTACTAAAACAAGCATCCAAGTGCTGCACCCAACAAGTGCATCAAATGCCTAATGGGAAATTCACCACTGATCATTAGTATCGGGATTTGTGCCCACTCCATGCTGGGTGCTAAAGATTCATCTGTGAACTTGCAGTGAAATCAGCTTATACAGTGGACAAGGTTACCACTCAGTTGTCAGCCAGAAACTTATAAACATAGTAAACCATTTTCTTTCATATCCTTCTTTAAGGTGTGTATGCAAGTTGTGGCAAATGTTCAGTCATTTAAACAATTCTGAAACATAACAATTTCTTAGCCTTATTTCTCACCATCTGCATCTGATGATGTGGATGACAGGTGATAAAATCGACCAAACTCGCAATGCGATAACTGAGTACATTGCATGGATATCAATTATCGCATGCAGGGACAGAGCTCCTATCACTGGCTCCTGGATCAGTAAATATGATTTTCATACTGTTGGCTCCCCACACAGCTTTCTCTTACATTTTATTTTTTTCATATTTAAATTCATCTAGATCGCATTTCCCATTATATTTATGGGAAATGCGATCTGGATTACTAAAAAAAAATGCGAATGAAAGGGTTTGGAGACGTTTTTCACGAAACTGCTCCAAAAGTCCTTTAATACAATTGAGTGAAACTAAACTAATGTGAAAAGGGCGGGTCCGGTTCTCCAAGAAAGGAACCCATTCGAGTCTGGCCTGTGGGTTCCTGACAGATTTGGTTCCCAAAATGAAGCAAAATGTCATCATCGGATTCATGCTGGGTTTTGCATTCTATAAAGGTCCCGCTGATCAGTGCTATTTTCACTGTGGCTGCGAGAGTGTACTGAAAGGACATGTCCGTTTCAGTGTTGGGTTGTGGAGCCTGGGCGTAGGGCTGGTGTATTAGTCCAGAGGTACTCTGCCTGTCATCTGGTGTATCCGACAAGGGGTGATCTGTCCACCTAGGGGTGATCTGTCCATAAATAAATCCATGGGCTCTGCCCCACTGTTAATTAAGAGCCCAGTATACTGTGTGTTCATCCAGGGGCTGGTGTGTCCTATCAGTATCAGTCCAGGGGTACTCTGTCTGTCATCTGCTGTAACTGACAGGAGTGCTCTGTCCACCTAGGGGTGATCTATCAATACATCCAGGGGCTCTGCTGTAACCCAGTGTACCATACAATTTTTATTTAAGTACTATGATGTACTCATACACATATTGGGGGTCATTCCGAGTTGTTCGCTCGCAAGCTGCTTTTAGCAGCATTGCACACGCTAAGCCGCCGCCTACTGGGAGTGAATCTTAGCTTATCAAAATTGCGAACGAAAGATTCGCAATATTGCGAAAAGACTTCTCTGTGCAGTTTCTGAGTAGCTCGAGACTTACTCTGCCAGTGCGATCAGTTCAGTGCTTGTCATTCCTGGTTTGACGTCACAAACACACCCAGCGTTCGCCCAGACACTCCCCCGTTTCTCCAGCCACTCCCGTGTTTTTGCCAGAAACAGCAGCGTTTTTTTTTCACACACTCCCATAAAACGGCCAGTTTCCGCCCAGAAACACCCACTTCCTGTCAATTACATTACGATCACCAGAACGAAGAAAAAACCTTGTAATGCCGTGAGTAAAATACCAAACTGCATAGCAAATTTACTTGGCGCAGTCGCACTGCGGACATTGCGCATGCGCATTAGCGACTAATCGCTCCGTTGTGAGAAAAAAATAACGAGCGAACAACTCGGAATGACCCCCATTGTGCAACATTGTGGGTGAAAGTGATACCACAGTAATATATTTTAATACTCTTTCCCATATTGGCCCTCATTCCAAGTTGTTCGCTCGCTAGCTGCTTTTAGCAGCATTGCAAACGCTAGGCCGCCGCCCTCTGGGAGTGTATCTTAGCTTAGCAGAATTGCTAACAAAAGATTAGCAGAACTGCTACTAAATAATTCCCTGCAGTTTCTGAGTAACTCCAGATCTACTCCTAGACTGCGATCACCTCAGTCCGTTTAGTTCCTGGTTTGACGTTACAAACACGCCCTGCGTTCGGCCAGCCACTCCCCCGTTTCTCCAGCCACTCCTGCGTTTTTACCTGGCACGCCTGCGTTTTTTAGCACAGTCCCTGAAAACGGCCAGTTTCCGCCCAGAAACACCCACTTCCTGTCAATCACACTACGATCACTCGAGCGACGAAAAAACGTTGCTCGAGCTTGTGTAAATCTACAAAGTTTTGTGGGAAAGTACTTAGCGCATGCGCGCTGCGTACCATGCGCATGCACATTTTTGGCATTATTTCACTTTATCGCTGCACTGCGAAAATCGTCAGCGAGCGAACAACTCGGAATGACTACCATTGTGCGACACCGTAGGTGAAGGTGGTACAATGGTAAAATATTTTCATACTTATACACGTATTGTGCAACACTATTGGTGAAATTAAACTGCAGTGTTTGATTACTATTTCTGACTCGTACACGCATTGTGGGACACTGTGGGTGAAGGTAGTACCACAGTAATATATTTTCACAGTAATATAATATATTGGCATGCGCTGCCAATGTCAGCAGTAGGGGAGCAATTTTTTACTTTGGCGCATTCATCTAAGTTGCACTTGGCATGCACCCAGATAGCATAGAGTCAGAGTAGTGATTGAGGCGAAGGGAGATGCACACTCTCAGAAATGTCTTGAAAATGTTTTGGGCATTCCTTGGTGGTTACAGAGAGGGGCTTTAGCAGACGCACAGAGATGGTCCATCTTTTGGGCGTATTTTGATGGGATTGACGTGAGTTCATCACTGAAATCTGTTGCATACAGAGATGCTCAACCACTCACATGTGATGCCATACCCGGGCAGAGAAACTGCAGCCACCATAGGACTGTTGCGAGTTCAGTGATGTAACCGACGGTCTTTCAGTGGTTGCAGACACTGACAGTGGGCATGTAGGACCTTGCAAATTCGGACACACAGTTGTAAACCAGGAAATGGTTTTGTAGCAGTATTTACATAAAGTCACAAACATGTGACTGGCAAAAGATATGGACGCGGCCACATACAGACCTGCTTATCACTCGGACCATTCAGTTGAATTCTTATCACATTTTTGAATTAATAGTGACTCCTGTATATAATACTACTTGTATTTTATGTTTAGAGGCCCTGGTTATTATAATCATGTTACAATCATTTACAGAAGGAGACTTTTATTACTAGCAGAGCTGGCGCAACCTGCTCAACAAGGAAGGCACTGGGATGAGGAGACGCTCTCCCCACCTCTGCTACCCTGCTGTTGCTGCCAGCTGCTGTTGCGTCTGTCTCACTGTATAACAGGCAGTGGCGTTGGCAGCAGGAAGTGCGGATCTCAGTGTTAGCGTGGCTCTCTGGCTCGATCCTCCTCTCTCATCCCTGCTGCTTATCAAGCTTTATAACAGGCAGCAGCGCCTGCAGCTTCAAGCTAGTCTCCATTTAAATACCACACACACACCCCTCTCTCCCCTCCTGTGGACATATGTGTAAGGGCCACTACTTCTGTGGGCATTATGAGTTGCACTACTGCTGTGGAGGCACTACTGTGTAAGGGGCACTACTACTACTGTGGTCATTATGTGTAGCACTACTACTGTGGGCATTAAGGGGGAGATGTTCTAAGCCGTGAAAAGAGTGGAGACGTTTCCCATGGCAACCAATCAGCTTCTCTGTATAATCTTATAGTATGCAAACTGTACATGTTACTTCAATGCTGAATGGTTGCCATGGGCAACTTCTCCACTGGCTCACTTCTCCACTCTTTTCACTGCTTAGTACATCTCCCCCTAAGTCCCTGATGTACTAAGCCTTGAAAAGTGATAAACTGCACAGTGATAATGTATCAACCAACCAGCTCCTGTCATTTTTCAAACAGCCTTTAACATGGCAGATAGGAGCTGATTTATCACCGTGAAATGTATCACTTTTCAAGGCTTGGTACATCTACTCCTATGTGTAATAGCAATACTACTATTGTGGGCATTATGTGGGGCACTACTACTGTTGGCAATTAGTGTAAGGGTCACTACTATGATTGTGGGGATTATGTGTGGCACTATGACTGTGGGCATTATATCTGGCATTACTACTGTGGGCATTATGTGTAGCACTACTACTGTAGGCGTTATGGCTGGCACTACTAGTGTGAGCATTATGTAGGGCACTACTACTGTGGGCTTTATGTGTAAGAGGCACTACTACTGGTGGCACTACTGTGGGCATTGTGTATAAGAGGCACTAATGTGTAGCTTAATGTGACTAAGGGGCATGACTGTTTGATGTAACATGAATAAGGGGCACTATTGTGTGTCCTTAAGTAAATTAGGGGTATTACTGTGTGTTGACTAAGATAAACTGCTATATAGTGCAACATGAATAAGGTGCACTACGTGTGGTGTAATGTGAATAAAATTGTATGACTATGTGGTTAATTTGAATTGGGAGTACTATTTTGTGGCCACACTCCTTCCTTATGAGACCACATTCTTTTTGAGGCATGCTGTACATTTATATCGTATTGGAGGGCACAAATATATAGTTTGCTGGGGTGCGCCGAACACCTTATCACTGGCCCTGATTACTAGTCCAACATATTCCATCATTAAATTAATGTCTTGGGACTCAAGACTGAAATTTACGCAGCAGCTATGCTCAGATATTCTAACGCAGCAGGAGGCATCTGTAGGAAAAGGCACCACTTGCATTCAGCACTGATCTGAGTGTTACGTTTGAAGGTGCAGCATTGGATCACCAGCCATGGGGCGTATCTAGCTATTGGCCAGGATGGCACTCGCCAGGGGCGCCGGTCAAGGGGGGGGCTCTGCTGGTGGTGCCACCTGTGGCCAGGGACGGATTAATGCTCAGCACTGTTCACCATCCGCCACCCGCGTTGTACGCCTATGTGTGCGTCATCGCAGCATTGCCCATTGTAAGGTATAAAAGTAACACTGTGACTGGCTCCTTCTCTGCCAGACACACTTCTACTAATATACCTTGATTACAATGGGCAGCGCTGCAGCTTTCACTCCTCCATATGCTCCACCCCCTCCCCGTCTCCTGCTGTGTATTCAGGGACTTCCGCCATGCACAGGAAGGACTTCCCATAGGAGCACAGGAGCCATTTGCAGCTAGGATCAGAGTCTCCATTTGAGCCACATTGATATGGAGGCATGGGAAATGTGAGCTGGGTCCTCTCTCTCTCTCAGGGGGCTGCAGACTGCAGTCCGAACCAGTTTTACTTTCTTCTCTTTCTCCCTGTCACCCTCCTGCTCTCTTCCTTCCTTGTTCTTCCAATGGCCAGATAATTTAGAAAGAAATAGAGGCAATAAGAAGTTCCCCATTTGTGCTACTTTCTCTCTCCACATCTGTGCCTCTTCTACACTATCTATTCTACACACCATTATCTGTTCTTTTGCCCCCTTCCATTATCAGTGCATCTTTCTGTACTCCTTTATCTGTGCCTCTTCCACCTCCACCCCTCCATTATCTAAACTTGTACCCCCCTCCATTTATATGTGCATCTGCCACTCCTCCATTATATGTGACTCTGTCCCTTCTACATTTATCTGTGCCTCTTCCTCCTCAGTTACTGTATCTAGTGCAGTGCCACTGAAAAGGTTTGGTCCCTCTGAGTGCAATGCCACTATATATAATATACTGTACACACTAGTATAATGGCTGGACCTATTCATGTCTCTGCCCCAGAGGCGTATCTAGGGTAGGGTGAGTGGGGCACGTGCCCTGGGCGCCTTGGCAGGCCCAGGAGAGGGGGCGCCGCCGGCGGCCAGGGCATCATGCCCCACTCGCCCCTGTCAACCCGAGATGTGAGGGGAGGAGAGCGCACCGTCTCTCCCTCCCCTCACCGCCGCTGGAAGCCCTAGCAGTGCTGCCAGCAGCGCTGCTGTGTCCGCCCGTTATCCGGCGTTAGCCAATCAGAGCTTGCGGACCGGCTCCTGATTGGCTGCCGGTCCGCGAGCTCTGATTGGCTAGCGAACCGGCGCCAGACAGCCGCCGGAGACCGGGAGCGGTGAGGGGTAGGAGAGGCGCTGCGCTCCCCTCCCCTCACATACACAACAGGTGCCGGTGAGTGACTGGGGGGGGCACAGTGGGGCCTGGCACTCTGGGGCATGTAACTGGCACAGTGGGGCCTGGCACTGTGGGGCATATAACTGGCACTGTGGGGCATATAAATGGCACTGTGGGGCATATAACTGGCACAGTGGGGCCTGGCACTGTGGGGCATATAACTGGCACTGTGGGGCATATAACTGGCACAGTGGGGCCTGGCACTGTGGGGCATATAACTGGCACAGTGGGGCATCTAACTGGCACTGAGTGGGGCCTGGCACTGTGGGGCATATAACTGGCACTGTGGGGCATATAACTGGCACTGTGGGGCATGTATCTGGAAATGTGGGGCATGTAACTGGCACTGTGGGGCAATGTAACTGGCACTGTGGGGCAATGTAACTGGCACTGTGGGGCAATGTATCTGGCACTGTGGGGCAATGTAACCGGCACTGTGGGGCAATGTATCTGGCACTGTGGGGCATGTAACTGGCACTGTCGGGCATGTATCTGGCACTGTGGGGCAATGTAACTGGCACTGTGGGGCATGTATCTGGCACTGTGGGGCATGTAACTGGCACTGTGGGGCATGTAACTGGCACCGTGGCGCAATGTAACTGGCACTGTGGGGCAATGTAACTGGCACTGTGGGGCAATGTATCTGGCACTGTGGGCAATGTATCTGGCACTGTGGGGCATGTATCCGGCACTGTGGGGCAATGTAACTGGCACTAAGGGGCAATGTAACTGGCACAGTGTGGCATGTAACTGGCACTGAGTGGGGCCTGGCACTGTGGGGCATATGCCTGGCACTGTGGGGCATGTATCTGGCACTGTGGGGCATGTAACTGGCACTGTGGGGCATGTATCTGGCAGTGAGTGGGGCAATGTATCTGGCACTGTGGGGCAATGTATCTGGCACTGTGGGACATGTATCCGGCACTGTGGGGCAATGTAACTGGCACTGTGGGGCAATGTATCTGGCACTGTGGGGCATGTATCTGGCACAGTGGGGCATGTATCTGGCACAGTGGGGCATGTATCTGGCCCAGTGGGGCATGTATCTGGCACAGTGGGGCAATGTATCTGGCACTGTAGGGCAATGTATCTGCCACTGTGGGGCATGTATCTGGCACTGTGGGGCATTGATCTGGCACTGTGGGGCAATGTAACTGGCACTGTGGGCCATTTTCAGTGGCCACACCCCTTCTGGAGCGTGGCCACACCCCTTCTGATGTGTGACCACGCCCATTTTTTCGGCGCGCACATGCTTCTTTTTGTGTGTTTTTTTTTGGGGGGTGGGGGGCGCCATTTTCCATCTTCCCCTGGGCTCCGGAAACCCTAGCTACGCCTCTGCTCTGCCCCCTTCATCACAAATCTCTATTACCTCATTCTCGGCATTCCAGACATGATTAAGGGGACTACTATGTTGTGTAATGTGAATAGCAGGTACTACTGTGTGGAATAACGCAGAATAGCGGACAGTACTTTGTGGTGTAATATGAATAAGGTTGCACTACTGTGTTGCGTAATTTGAATTGGTACTAATGTGTGGACACGCCCTATCCCCATGAGGCCACACTACTTTATTTTTGGCGCTGCATCATACTTATGTAGAATATAGGAGGAGGGGGGTGCCAGTCCCGTACTTTGCCAGGGGTGCTCAGACCCCTAGATACACCCCTGCACCAGCCCTCTGCCATTTGTCCATTTGAGTAAGCCTTAGCTGCAGGAAAGGGGGGATTGCTGCAGGAAAGGGGGGATTGCAAATGATCACGCAGGACTCATTCTGATGCGCATGTGCAGACCCAAAAACATTGGATATGTACATAGGGGGTAATTCCGAGTTGATTGCAGCAGCAAATTTGTTAGCAGTTGGGCAAACCCATGGGGGCCATTCCGAGTTGATCGCTCACTAGCAGTTTTTAGCAGTCGTGCAAACACTAAGCCGCCGCCCCCTGGGAGTGTATTTAGCAGAAGTGTGAACAAAAGGATCATAGAGTGACTACCAAAAAAAATTGTGCAGTTTCAGAGTAGCTCCGGACCTCCTAGCTTGCGATCACTTCAGACTGTTCAGTTCCGGATTTGACGTCACAAACATGCCCTGCGTTCGCCCAGCCATGCCTGTGTTTTTCCTGGCACACCTGCGTTTTTCCGAACACTCCCTGAAAACGGTCAATTGCCACCCAGAAACGCCCACTTCATGTCAATCACTCTGCGGCCAGCAATGCGAATGAAAAGCTTCGCTAGACCGTGTGTAAAAATACATCGGCTGTTGTGAAAGTACGTCGTGCCACATTTTCACTTAATCGCTGCACAGTGAACATTTTTATCTAGCAATCAACTCGGAATGACCCCCTCTGTGTAGAGTAAATACTGGCTGCTTTATTTTACACTGCAATTCAGATTTCAGTTGAACACACCCAACCCAAATCTAACTCTCTCTGCACATGTTATATCTGCCCCCCTGCAGTGCACATTGGGGGTCATTCCGAGTTGATCGTAGCTGTGCTAAATTTAGCACAGCTCCGATCAGGCACTCAGATGTGCGGGGAAGACGCCCCGCATGTCAGTGCTGGCACCTCCCCCCCCAAACCCCCCCCCCCCCCCCGCAGAAATGCAAAAGCATCGCACAGCGGCATTGCTTTTTCATTTCAGGAGTAACTCCCGGCCAGCGCAGCTCCTGTGGCTGGCCGGGAGACCCTCCTCGGTGCCCGGGACACAGCGGCCCGCCCCCCCAATGGTCCGGCCACACCTGCATTGGCCGGACCGTGCCCTGTAAGTGGCGGCTTAACGCCGCCGTCCAGCCCCCTCCCACCCAGCGACCGCCTCTGCCTGTCAATCAGGCAGAGGCAATCGCTACAATACAATGGCCTTTGGCCGCCCAGCATGCGCCGGCGCACTGCGGCACCGGCACATGCGCAGATCTGACCCGATTGCTGCGCTGCGATAAACTGCAGTGAGCGATCGGTCGGAATGACCCCCATGGTTTTGCCCAACTGCTAAAAAATTTGCTGCTGCAATCAACTCTGAATTAGGCCCTTAAACTGTTAGGTTTATGTATGTCTCTGAATCAGGACCTATGACAGCCATGACTTTAAAGACTAAAGGCTACTACATGTCCGGCCAGTGCCGTTTCTTGCGGCGGGCGAGCCGTGCAACCGCACGGGGCGCCCGCCGCGGCACTTTTTGAGGACTTTGAAACCCTCCTCCCCTCTCCTCCCGAGTGCCCAGCTCGGGGGGCGAGGTCTCGCGGAATGATGCGTTTGCGTTGTGACGTCACGACGCAATCGCATCATTCCGCGAAACCCCGCCCCCCGAGCTGGGCTCTCGGGAAGAGGGAGAAGGGGGAGCCAAGCCGCACAGACGAGGGAGAGGCGGCTGAAGAGCGGGAAGAACCGCTTGAAATGTAAGTGAGCCCCTCTCCCTCTCTCTCTCTCCCTCCCTCCCCCCCACCACCACCTGCCATACTGTGTAAAATGGGGACACCTGTCTGCCGGAATGTGTAAAATGGGGACGCAGTCTGCCGGAATGTGTTAAATGGGGACGCAGTCTGCCGGAATGTGTTAAATGGGGACTCTTGCCTGCCTTAATGTGTAAAATAGGGACACCTGTCTGCCGGAATGTGTAAAATGGGGACACTTGCCTGCCGGAATGTGTAAAATGGGGACACTTGCCTGCCGGAATGTGTAAAATGGGGACACTTGCCTACCGGAATGTGTAAAATGGGGACGCAGTCTGCCGTAATGTGTAAAATGGGGGCACATGCCTGCCGCAATGTGTAAAATGGGGACACTTTCCTGCCGCAATGTGTAAAATGGGGGCACGTACCTGCCGCAATGTGTAAAATGGGGACACTTTCTTGCCACAATGTGTAAAATGGGGGCACGTGCCTGCCGCAATGTGTAAAATGGGGACACTTGCCTGCCGTGCTGTGTAAAATGGGGTCGCGTGCCTGCTGTAATGTGTAAAATGAGGACTTTTTTTTTTCCATCCTGTGGTGGCCGTGATGATGAGATCAGATGAGGTCACGCCCATCTTAACAAAACCACGCCCATTTTAACGAGGCCACGCCCCCTTTCCAGGAGCGCGCGCATGCTTTCACTCTTTATATCTATGGGGGGGGCGCATTTTTTTTATGTGAATGGGGGGAGTGGGGGGTGGGGGCGCATTTTTAAATCTCGCACTGGGAGCCAAATTGGCTAGAAACAGCCCTGTGTCCAGCATTGAAATTCATATAACATACAAATATTACAAATGCAGAACAATTTGCAGCTGCTATCAAAATCTAAATGCAAGCTTGACATTTACCAAGTGTACTCATGCTGTATATTCACGTAAGTATTGTCGATGTGTTTAGGCACTTGGGATTTTTTTTTCTTTTTTATTGGAAAGCTCTGTTGAAGTAAATAGATGCTTTCTTGCAATAATACTTGTCAGAACTGCAAGATTTCCTCTGTGTGTGTGCAGAGCTGTTACAATATCTGACAACAATGAGTCATGTCTTGATAGCTATGGAAAAATAAGCGCTTTGGAACAGATGATATTCTGCATAACCCATTCCACAAATATCCCATTCACCTGAGAACCCTGTTGATTTTCTAGATCTTTCTTTCATTTTCCTAGCTGTCTGCGAATACAAGAAAATGTGAATGTCATTGTTGAGTGCTCAATCAACACAAATGGGTTTTATTTTTCCTGTATTGTTCCTTTGGTGTTTGTTACAGCTAACCCTTTACTGACACATGTGTTTTCTGGTTTGAAATACTGGCATTTGTCACAATATATTTAGAATTATATCAGATAATAAATAATGGGAATAATAATATCAAACATTGTGCCACTTTGATACAAATATTCTAAATGAAACGTAAACTGTGAAAAACGTTCAAATGAATAAATCTGACAGCAGATGATACCGTCTGCAGCCTTTCAATATAATTGCCAATTTTTTAACAAAGGACTGTGAGAGCTACATAAAATGTGAATCCTGATATTGACCATAAATCCTTAGCATGAAGCATCTAACCAAATATTATTTTGAATAAAATGAGTAACTAAAAGTATGTCATCACACTGAGGTGCTTTAGCACAAATGAATCGGACCTCACGTACTCGATGCCTGCCATAACAGCTACAGGGGATAAATAAAATGCTTGTCAGTCACCTGTGTTAACATACAGTCATTGTGCCTGACTGCAAGCGAACACCCTCAACCCTCCACTGCACATCTGCAATTTACTATAAATAAATATACACAGTGAACTTGCCAGTTACTGAAAGGGCCCTGCACTGTGGTCACCAACCAAACCACCTCTTTAAAATGTAAAGCCCCCTTAACCGATCTGCAGACCATTCTCCCATTGGAGGTACAAATAATTTGAAGGGTACAAATTACCCAGGATGCTTAAAGGGCCCGCCCCCCCAGTATACCTGTGCTGATATCTTTGGGAAGATGGCACCAAACATAGAAAGTGAGGACTCTGGCACCGTGCTAGAGTCTTTGATTTCTAGTGGCCAGCGTCATCTTCTCAAATATCACTGGGAAAATGGCGCTGGCCAGGGATGAAGGACCCGCTTCCAGACCAAGTAAGGTAGGAAGCGGGTGCCCTCCCCTGTGCCACTCCTCTCTCCCCCCAGTGTTAAAATGGCACCCCCCTTGTGAAGTGCACAGGGATGTTTCGCAGCCCCACAATTATTTTATTTTTAAAATATTTTTATATTAAAGGAAGTAGTCATGCCCACTTTATTAAGCATTACCACACCCCTTTACCGGGGCCCAGCATGGCTATCTATGCCCCAGCTTGTGCTGCCCCAGGGTCTCATGCACATGTGCAGGTCTCCAGGAAAATGGCATGGCGGCCATTTTTTCTGCCATTTTTTTACTGCGCATGCACAAAATGCCAGGAAGATAGCTCAGCAGTGATTTGGGCAGAGCTACTCCTGCCAACGCTGGACTTCAGAGAGGTAAGTGTTGAAGAAAATGGTGCAGAGTGTGCAGTGCATACCCTGCACACATTATAGATACACCACTGATGTATGGGTGGGTACTCATTATTCTGATGCTGTAATTTCACAAAGCTTCTTTATGTGAATCAAGACCCATGGCAACTTGTCAAAGTATTGCCATGTGTCTCACGCTATATGGTGCAAAAGTGTTAGGTGTATGAGGACATATCTGTACTGTTTCTATAAAGATTCCTTTTGGGATATTTTCCTGAGTGTTTCATGTAAGGACTTTGTTAACATACCAGATTACACTATCCTCCTTAATTGAAGACTGTTAGTAATTGGCAGCATCATAACTACTGCATGTTACAACATCATACAATCAGTGTCTCAAGACCAATTTGCTTAATGAAATCTTGCTTACTGTTACAGTCATTTTATTTATGTTGATTTCTACTTCTGTTTGCATATTCTGGTATATTGTTAACTAGGATCAAATATGTTTTTTCTGAGTATTCTGAGAATGTCATTGATTTATTTTGTGTGTGTGTGTGTGTGTGTGTGTGTGTGTGTGTGTGTGTGTGTGGCCATTTTTTTCTTCCTAATGTAGTTAAACTGATTCCTATTAAGATAAATAATGAAAGCTTCACGAGATACAGAGACTCTTATTCAGAGGTGCACACAATTGCATGCACAGCTGCCGTTGCTCACGCAGGTATGAATGCACAAAATAATAATGTCTCAGATGCCATCTTCTGCTCACCTCGGCTGTCTCATATCCACCACTCACGTGCATATCTGGAATCATTGGTCACTCATTGGCACACCATCGACCCTCTGAGGAAGTCTGTGCTGTCTCAGACTAAGTATCTCACCTGAGACGCCTGGCCCTCGCCTGCTGTGAACGAATTTACTTAGGCAAGTCCAGAAAACAGTCCCAGCATGCCTGCGTTTTTTAGGCATTCCCCCTTGTTAACTCCCCGAAATGCAGTGACTACCTGTCACTTACTTTGAGCATCAGTCGGTATGAACAAAAGTCACTTGACCACGTCCAACATCAACACCTCTGAATCAGACCCAGAATCTCTATCTATCATAGAGCCCGAGGCCCAGACTGAGCTCCAGGCCACACATGGCCACAATGTAGAGTCTGGGACAAACCTCGTGCCTATAGCTATTCTAGGTGTTTGAAGATGAGAAGGTGAATGAAAAAAAAAAACATAAAGATTCCACTCCTACATCCAGGAGCGTAGCCAGAACGTTATGGGCCCCATAGCAAAATTTTGAAGGGGTCTCTTTCCCAATGCTTGTAGAGACACCACTACACAGCAGTTGCTAATTTCCTGCCCCATAACAGTGCCCTTGCTCATTTTCTGAACAATAGTAGTGTCCTAGTTAATGTTATGCCCCTTAGTGGTGCCCTAGTTTATTTTCTGAACCATAGTAGTGCCCTAGTTCACATTATGACACATTGTAGTGCTCTCAGTACACATTATGCCGCACAGTACCTCCAATTCACATGATATACAGTATCCCCAATTCATATTATGTCTCTTTACAGTGCCCACAGTTCATATTATGACACCATATAGTGCCTGCAAATCATACTGTGCCTTATCACTGTGCCCCAGTTCATATTATGTGGCACTATAGTGCCTCCACATCATCCTGTGCCTTATCACTCTACCCCAGTTCATATTATGCCACACTATAGTACCTCCACATCATACTGTGCCTTATCACTGTGCCCCAGTTCATATTATGCCACACTATAGTGCCTCCACATCATACGGTGCCTTATCACTGTGCCCCAGTTCATTTTATGTGGCACTATAGTGCCTCCACTGTATTGTGCCACATTAGTGTCCCAGTTCATATTATGCCACACTATAGTGCCAAAACATTATACGGTGCCTTATCACTGTGGCCCAGTTCATATTATGTGGCACTATGGTGCCTCCACTTCATATTGTGCCACATTAGTGTCCCAGTTCATATTATGCCACACTATAGTGCCTCCACATCATATTGTGCCTTATCACTGTGCCCCAGTTTCGTATTATGTGGCACTATAGTGCCTCCACATCATACTGTGCCTTATCACTCTGCCCCAGTTCATATTAAGTAGCACTATAGTGCCTCCACTTCATATTGTGCCACATTACAGTGTCCCAGTTCATGTTATGCACACGGTAGTTCCTCCACATTATACTGTGCCTTATCACTGTGCTTATTATGTAACACTATAATGCTTTCCAGGTCATATTATGCCACAAAATAGTGCCTCCACTTCATACTGTGCCACATTATGTTGTCCCAGTTCATGTTATGCCACAATATAATGCACCCAGTTCATTTTTGACACATTACAGTTCCTCAGTTCATATTATGTAACATTATAATGCCCTCCACTTCATTTTATACCACCTCACAATGACGGGCATAACTAGATGTACAGTTTTGTAGGCAGTAGAGTACCAGTAGCCCCCGCAGGTGGTATTCATGTGACCGGCGGTCAGGAGACCGACGGTCACATGACTTCCACCAACATCCCGCCCTCTCACTATCCCGACGGTCGGCATGCCAACCAACAGGGACTATTTCCATTTGTGGGTGTCCACGACACCCATAGAGTGGGAATAGAACGTGTGGTGACCGCAGGTCGCCATCGAGCACGCAGCGTGGCAAGCGCAGTGAGCCCGCAGCGTGGCAAGCACAGCGAGCCCGCAAGGGGCTTGCTGCACTCACCTCTCCTTGCCGGGATCCCAGCGTCAGTATGCTGCTGGGACTCCGGCGTCGGTATGCTGACTGGCGGTCTCCTGACCACCGGTCAGCCATACCACCCCCACAGACCCGGCAGTGGCTTGGAGGTGCTAGGTGGCTTGTGAGCATTAGGGGTCTGCAAGGGCCATTGTTACGCAACTGCCTGGACCTAAAGAAATTTTCTGCGGTCCCGTTATGCCTGCCTCCATTGAAAATGTCCCTCCCAAAATGGGCAGCACCTCAGAGGATACAGTTATTAAGGATGCTAGAGGAGGTGGCGGCCATTTTGATACGGTAATTTTCAATGGGGGCAGGACCGCAGACCTGCAGCGGCCGGATGGGGGAGGGGATCCCCTGACAACAAGCATAACCCCTGACAACGAGCAGGATAGGCGTTATGGCACCACACATCCGCAGGGGCAGAGGCCTGGAGAATCCCTTGACAATGATTCAATATAATTTTACCTGTATGTTTATACTGTTTGTGCTAGCCAGCTCCCCCCTACAGTTTTTGGTTGGCGCTGCATCCCAGGGGTAGCAGCTGCCTCTGGTCTTATGTGACATGCCAGTGCTGGCATCTCAGATCCGCTACTTATGTACAAAGGAAGCATAAGGAACATCAGTCGCACTAACGAACTTCTAAACAACCCATGTCTCATAATGTCTGTCTCAACTATGACACCGGAGCCAGCCATACTGTGAACGAATTCGCAGTGGCTGACTAGAACATGTCCAGAAAATGGTGGTGACATGTCTGCATTATTGTAGTCAGCCCCATTACTTCCCCAAACTACCTGATACTCACTTTGCATATATAGCCTCACTTTGGCCCTAATTCAGCATGGATCGCATTTGTAAAGCTGCTCGCAGGCAGCTTTGCATATGCAATTTATTGTAATGCAAATGTAGTTTGCAGCATTTGCGCTACCATCTCTGTGACCATCAGTCGCGATGTTCCCCGCAGACTGCCAGCTGAGTAAGCCTCAGCTTGCTCCAGCTGCCCATCGCATGGGTTTTGCTAAGCCAAGAAATTTGCATATGAGATGCAGACCTTGGCTTCGCTTCTTCTGGAAAACGGGGTGAAACGTCCATCTTCACACCTGCACCCGCCCTGCCTCCTAAATACCTCTGCCCATCAATCAGGCAGAGTCTATCGGAAAAATGCGAGCAAGACTGCACCTGCGCAGTTTCCCGATAATCGGGAAACTGCAAAGGGGATCGCACAAGCGATCCATATTAGCCCCTTTGTCTGCCATCGCTAAACAATAACTGAACATGCTGTTCAACTGCCTGAGGAAGTGGTTGTATGTTGCAAAATAAGTCAAAGTTTAAGTGAGATTTTTACCATTTATTTTCTGCTTTATTTTTATGTATATTCATTATTTAATCCTATTTATCATGTGATACTGTTATTTATTTATTTTTAACATTTTATTGTGTAATTTATATATCCAGGACAGTAGTTGTATGGTTTTTTTTGATGCAAAGAATAAAAACAATACTATTTATTTACATTTTTAATTGGTCACTCTCTTTTGGTCATTCCTACTTTAGGATATAGCTCACAGCGTGAGTAAAAGGTTGATCATTAATTACACAGGTGTGCAATGAAAAAGCTTTTTTTAACAAATTTATGTGATACTTATATATTTTTGGCTTCTGAACACGAAAATGACTCCCGATTTCTGCAAAACGTGTATTTATGAATAAGTCATTTTTTTCATATTCATTAAAGTAATAAATGTATTCTGCCTACATTTATTATAAAACATTGTCTTAAATGAATTCAGTCGGTGGTATAGAACGTTGCAATTCAGTTCTAGTCATAAAACTTCCCCCTGCCCAGTGCCAGATTAAGGTCCACATGGGCCTGGAGCTGAAATTTACAAATGGCCTAAACCCCATACTATATAAAGGAACATTGCACACACACAACAACTATAAGGTGAGCTGGCGAAGGTGGAACCAAATACAACAGATGCAACACAGTTTTGCCCTGTGCCGGCTCAGTTTAACCCCTGCCTACCACCACATATACACACACAGCATTTTTACAGGCCCTGACATTAGAAAGTTAATAAAGATGAACATTTTGGGCGTGTAATGAATATTGTGGAACTTTTGGCGTGGACTTTGTTCAAACTAGTGATTTCAACATTTTTAGGCAATGTCAAGGATCCAGACTACAAATAAATTGTCAGGGAAATGCTTAATAGTTACAGAAACCTTGACTGCAATATTAAAGGTACATTTTTTGAATTCCCATATTGATCATTTCCCGAATAATTTTGGAGACTACAGTGAAGAACAGGGTGAATGGTTTCACCAAGACGTTAAAGATGTAGAAAGAAGATACCAGGGTCATTGGGACTTCAGCATGATGGCTGACTACTGCTGGATGATACACAGAGATGACACAGAAAAAACTTATAAGCGAAAAACGACAAATTGAAGTTTGAAGACAAAAAAAACAAGATATTAATGATTTTTTCAATAATTATGGTTTTATTTCTATTATTGTTTGCTTTTAATGTTATTTTATAATGTAATTAAGACAAACACATTGATATCATCTACAGTTCTTATTTCACAATAAATATGTCGAAAACAATTAAACTTCTTGTATTTATTTTATTTTTACTATTTCTTGATGTACACGGGAGTATAATTAAGAATATAAAAGTATAATTAAAAAAGCTTTCATACCTTAAATTTCGCAGACCTATGTTATATTTGTCGAAGCTGAGACAATTATCAGAACAGTCTCAGAACAATGTATAGCTCTCCTTTTGGGAGAGTAAAGGACTCTCC
Organism: Pseudophryne corroboree; assembly: GCF_028390025.1. Lineage (NCBI taxonomy): Eukaryota > Metazoa > Chordata > Amphibia > Anura > Myobatrachidae > Pseudophryne > Pseudophryne corroboree. Next base: position 396,371,177 of record NC_086444.1, on the reverse strand, counting down.
AGTCAAAGCACTGTGAGATAACTGTATTATACCTGCACCTATCATGTGGGTCTACAGCTTCCTGCTTTGCCTCTTTACTGAAGTTAATCAGCAAGCAGCAGCGCCAAGATGTATGAACATCTGAGGTGCTGAAGTGGGGCAGTGAAAACTACCCCCATCGGCCATCGCTGCCAGTACCCCACAGCGCCTAGGTCTGATGCGCTAATTGTCTCCTCCGGCCGGCTCCATTTAGACAGCAGCACCGAAATAGACAGGAGGGCTTAGCATCCCTGTCATGTACCGCACACCAGTGGCGTGCAGTGAGGTCAGTGGCTGGTGAGACACTACAGCCATAATGTCCGCCAAATCCTGCCGATGACCCCTACCGCCGCCGACCCAATGCCCGCTACTGCCCCTGAGCCGATGCCCGCTGCCACTGCCAATGGCTTACAAACTCTCCCACCATCAACTGACCCAGCCCTCCACCACTAATTTGCATCTCAGTCCGATGCCGCCAATTCCCGCTGCCTGACTGCTCGTCATACTTGTGATATATTGTACATTTTTATAGAAAAAATAAATAAGTGTTTGGGACGGGGAAGGGGATGGCAGGAGGACATGAATGCAATTTTGCTGTCCAGGGCTTCCAATAACTTAAAGGAAAAGGGCCTGAATGGGTTAAAACATTTTTTTTTTTAAATGCGTGATGTCCCCCCTCCTAAGTATAACCAGCCTCTGGCTCTTTGAGCCGGTCCTGGTTGTTTAAATAATGTGAAAAAAATTGGACAGGGGTTCCCCGTATTTTCACAACCAGCACCGGGCTCTTAGTCCGGTCCTGGCTCCAAAATTATGGGTGATAAAAGATGTAGGGGTCCCCCGTTACCAGCACCGGGCTCCACTAGCCAGGGAGATAATGCCACAACCGGGGTACACATTTATGTAGGTCCCTGTGGTCGTGGCATTATCCCCCAACTAGTCACCACTGGATGGGGTTCCCTGGAGGAGTGGGGACCCCTTAAATCAAGGGCTCCCCCTCTCCAGGCACCCAAGGGCCAGGGTTGAAGCTGAGGCTGTCCCCAGCACCCCTGGGTGGTAGGTGCCGGGCTGATAGCCATAAGTGTGTTAAACAAATTAATATTGTTTTTTGTTGTGGAACTACAAGGTCCAGCAAACCTCCACCACTTGCTGGTACTTGGGAGAACCTCAGGTACCAGCATGCGAGTAAATAACAGGCTCGCTGTTACCTGTAGTTCTACAACAACAAAATACCCAAATAAAAACACAACACACACACCGTGAAAGTAAAAATTTATTAAAACAAACTTGCACAATCACAAATACTTACCTACATCCCACGCCGATCATGTCCACTTGTCCATGTAGAATCCAATAAAGTGGTACCGGTAAAAATGAGAGAGGGATAACTTACCTACATCCCACGCCGATCACATCCACTTGTCCATGTAGAATCCAATAGGGGTACCTGTAAAAATGAAAATTATATTTACAAAGTTTGTTCTAATCCACAGGAGGGGAAAAGGAGAGAGAGACCTGGTTATGCTGCTGTCTGGGAGGCAGGAGCCGGCGGGAGTCCCTATCTGGTTATGCTGCTGCCTGGGAGGAAGGAGCCAGCGGAACATGAAGGAGAGGGGAGAGCCACACTCAGACGCTGCCACTGCTATGCACGTTTTTTGCCCCTTACGGCACTGCCAGTGACAGCCGGATGCAGTCACTGTCAGTGCTGCAGCTGCTGCCCAGTGACCAATCACAGTGACAGGGGCGTGCTTTCAGATAGGCTGAAATCACATCCCTGCTGTTCTACGCCACTTGGACAGGTGCCGCTTCCCTTACTTGTTTCAATGGGCTTTTACAGCCCTTTGCTTGGCCCCGACGCCTGCCCGGGGCCAAGCCGAGTAGGGCTGAGTTGTGGGGTAGCAGGACCATGGGGCAGAGGTGAGTGAAAGTGGGGTAACAGGAAAGGAGGGAAAAGGGAACGGAGGGATGGAGGGGAGAGAGAGGAGGTGGTGTTGGAGACTAGGGAGGAAGGATAAAGGTGGGGACAGGGGCAAGATACATGATTAGGTAGACAATGAGTGATACATCTGAGGTGCTGAAGTGGGGCAGTGAAAACTACCCCCATCGGACTGAGGGGGCAGAAGTAGAAACCAACTTCCTGAAGAGTTTCATGGCTCTGCTTCTGGCTGACAGGACACCATTAGCTCCTGAAGGGTACTGAATGCTAACCGTGTCTAGATGCTCACTCCCACAGCACGCCATCACCCCCCTCACAGAGCCAGAAGTCAGAAGACAGGTGAGTAGAAGAAGACAGATCTTCTATCAAGAAAAGTGATGGCTGAGGTACAGCACGGCTGGCGGGAGAGCAGCGCACCATTGCTGCCCACACACACAGGCACTCTAGGGTGCAGGGCACGAGGGGGGGGCACCCTGGGCAGCAAAAAACACCTCTATAAACTGACAAAAAGGGGGCATAAGATGCCCAGGCACAGCCCTACACCTGCCAGCATAAATATTATGAAAAGTTTCTGAGGTAAAAAGGGCAGAGCTTCTTCCGCAGGCAGCCAGCACATTGCTCAGTGCCATTTTCTCTCTCCTCAGGCTGCAGAGACAACACTGGTCCTCCTTCACTTCTGACTACAAGTATCAGGGTGCAAAAAAGGGGGGGGCACAAGCGAATTTGGTGCTTTACAAGTGTGTTTTACTGTGTAAAAAGCGCTGCATGTCAGTGGGCATTCTGTGTGCACAGGCATTAGATACTGGCGCAGGGGATGTGAACTGACTGCTCCTAAACTGTGTCCCTCTGACAGATTTTACTGTGGGTCTGTCCCCTATAAGTCCCAGTGTGTCTGTGTGTGTGTTGTACACGTGTGTAAGACATGTCAGAGACAGGGAGTTCCTCCCCAGAGGAAGCCATTTTAGGGACACAGAAGTGTAATGTGGTAGCGCTGCCGGCACACCAAGAGCCTGCATGGGTAAAATAAATATGTGATAGTATGCATCATATCAATAGGAGATTAGATAAGTCTGAATCTCATGCTGAGTGCTGGAGAAAATCTGTGGAGGATGTGATTTTTCAGGGCTCTGTTCTTCCATCCACAGGCGACCCCTCTTGGTCACATAAGAGACCATTTGCGAATATTGTGAATATTGATACCGACATGGACACTGATTCTTGTGTCGACGATAGTGACTCCAGAGAAATAGATCATAAATTGGCAAAAAAGATACAATATATGATTGTGTCTATAAGGGAAGTTCTGCAAGTCACGGAAGCCACTCCTGTACCTCAAGAGAAGGCTTATTTCTATAAAGAAAAGAAATCTAAGGTCACTTTCCCTCCTTCCCACGAGCTTAATACACTCTTTGAAGGGATGTGGGTTAATCCCAAAAAGAAATTTTGTATTCCCAAGAGAATTCAGATAGCTTATCCTTTCCCGGTGGAGGATAGGAAAAAATTGGAGTCACCCCCTGTGTTAGACAGTGCACTGTCCAGGTTGACAAAGAAGGTAATTCTCCCTGCACCTGGCACGGCTTCACTAAAAGAGCCGGCAGACCGAAAGATGGAAACTACATTGAAATCCATTTATGTTGCCAATAGTACGCTGCTCAGGCCCACAATTGCTTGCGCGTGGGTGAGTCGCGCTATTGAAAAATGGCCAGAAAGCGTGTCATCAGAAATTGACATGATTGATAAAGATGAGATACCCCTTAAGTAAGGGAATATCAAAGATGCTGCCGCATACATGCTAGAAGCGATGAAAGATATTGGACTCTTGAGTTCAAAAGCCGCTACCATGGCAGTATCGGCTCGGTGGACGTTGTGGATTCGCCAGTGGAACGCCAATGCAGATTCCAAAAGAAATATGGAGGCTCTCCCATATAAAGGTGAGGCCTTTTTTGGCGATGGACTGGATGCGTTAGTCTCGGTGGCTACCGCAGTTAAGTCGGCATTTTTGCCCTCTGCGCCTGAACCGGCAAAAAAGACATATCACCCGCACATGCAGTCCTTTCGGCCCAATAAATCCAAAAAATCGAGAGGTTCCCCCTTCTATGCGAGTAGGGGAAGGGGAAAGGGAAATAAGTCCACAGCAGCTTCAGGTTCCCAGGAGCAGAAGTCTACCCCTACTTCTGCCAAATCTTCAGCATGACGCTGGGGCTCCTTTGCGGGAGGCCGCTCGGGTGGGGGCACGTCTCAAACTGTTCAGCCAAGGTTGGATTCTGTCTGGCCTGGATCCCTGGGTGTTGCAAATAGTGTTCCAGGGATACAAGCTGGAGTTTCAAGACGTTCCCCCATGCGGATTTTTCAAATCGACCTTGCCAGCTTCTCTTACAGAAAGGGAAGCAGTAACAGCGGCAATCCAAAAATTATGTCAGATCAGGTCATAGTCCTGGTACCTTTGTCACAACAAGGGGAGGGGTTTTATTCAAGCATTTTTGTAGTTCCGAAGCCGGACGGCTCAGTCAGACCGATCCTAAACCTGAAAAATCTGGATCTCTACTTGAAACTATTCAAGTTTAAAATGGAATCATTGAGGGCAGTGATTTCCAGTCTGGAGGAGGGGGACTACATGGTGTCTGTAGACATAAAAGATGCTTACCTGCATGTTCCCATTTATCCTCTTCACCAGGCTTATCTGAAATTCGCGGTTCAGGATTGCCATTACCAATTCCAGACGTTACCTTTCGGTCTCTCCACGGCGCCGAGGGTATTCACCAAGGTGATGGCGGAGATGATGGTTCTCCTGTGTCAAAAAGGAGTCAATATAATTCCTTATCTCCTGATAAAGGTGAGATCCAGGGAGCAGTTGTTACAAAACATCACACTCTCCCTGTCAATACTCCAACAACACGGTTGGATCAAAAATTATCCAAAAGTCACAGTTGGAACTGACGACAAGATTGTCTTTTCTCGGGATGATTCTGGACACAGAAGTTCAGAGAGTATTTCTTCCGGTGGAAAAGGCTCTGGAAATCCAGAAAATGGTAAAACAGATATTGAAACCATTGAGTGTGTTGATCCATCAGTGCATTTGGTTGTTGAGGAAGATGGTGGTGGCCTACGAGTCCATACAGTTTGGAAAGTTCCATGCCAGGGTATTCCAGTGGGACCTGTTGGACAAGTGGTCAGGATCCACCTACACATGCATGGGAAGATAATCCTGTCGGCAAAAGCCAGGATTTCGCTCCTGTGGTGGCTACACAGTTCTCACCTACAAGAGGGACGCAGGTTCGGGATTCAGGACTGGGTCTGTGGTAACCACGGATGCAAGTCTCCGAGGCTGGAGAGCTGTCACTCAGGGGGAAAGCTTCCAAGGAAAATGGTCAAGTCAGGAAGCCTGCCTTCACATAAACATGCTGGAATTGAGTGCCATTTACAATGGCCTTCAACAAGCGGTACATCTTCTTCAAGATCATTCCGTGCAGATCCAGTCGGACAATGTAACAGCAATCATGCACATAAACAGGCAGGGCGGAACGAAAAGCAGAGCAGCCATGGCAGAGGTGACAAAGATCCTCCTCTGGGCAGAAAGGCTCTATCGGCAATTTTCATTCCGGGAGTAGACAACTGGGAAGCAGACTTCCTCAGCAGACACGATCTCCATCCAGGAGAGTGAGGCCTCCACCAAGAAGTCTTTGCAGAGGTGACAAGTCTTTGGGGAGTTCCTCAAGTAGACATGATGGCATCTCGTCTCAACAAGAAGCTTCAGAAATATTGTTCCAGGTCGAGAGACCCTCAAGCAATCGCAGTGGATGCGCTAGTGGCCCAGTGGGTGTTCCGGTCGGTGTATGTCTTCTCTCCACTTCTGCTGATCCCAAAGGTGCTCAGGATCATAAGGAGAACAAGAGTTCGAGCAATCTTCATTGCTCCAGACTGGCCAAGGAGGGCTTGGTACCCAGATCTTCAGGAGTTGCTCATAGAAGACCCTCGGCCTCTTCCTCTTCGCGAGGACCTGCTGCAGCAGGGGCCGTGCATGTATCAAGACTTACCGCGGCTACGTTTGATGGCATGGCTGTTGAGCGCCGGATCCTAGCCCGTAAGGGTATTCCCAAGGAAGTCATCCCCACCTTTATTCAGGCCAGGAAAGGAGTAACGTCGAAACATTACCACCGTATTTGGAGAAAATATGTGTCTTGGTGTGAATCCAAGAAGGCTCCTACGGGAGAGTTTCAGATGGGACGTTTTCTCCATTTTCTGCAGGCTGGTGTGGAGGCGGGCCTCCGATTGGAGTCAATCAAGGTGCAGATTTAGGCCTTGTCAGTGTTCTTCCAAAAACAATTGGCCTCTCTTCCAGAGGTTCAGATATTCATGGAAGGGGTTCTGCACATCCAGCCTCCATTTGGGCCTCCAGTGGCACCATGGGACCTTAATGTGGTGTTGCAGTTTCTTCAATCGGATTGGTTTGAGCCTCTACAAAAGATAGAGTTGAAGTTTCTCACTTGGAAAGTGGTGATGCTTTTGGCATTGGCATCCGCACGGCGGGTGTCTGAGTTGGGGGCCTTGTCTCACAAGAGCCCTTACCTGATCTTCCATGAAGATAGGGCAGAGTTGAGAACTCATCAACATATTCTTCCAAAGGTGGTTTCATCTTTCTACATAAACCAACCTATTGTGGTGCCAGTAGTTACTGACACGTTCACTGAGTCAAAGTCTCTAGATGTGGTTAGTGCTTTGAAGATTTATGTCGCTAGAACAGCTCGGATACGGAAAACAGAGTCTTTGTTTGTCCTGTATGCTCCCAACAAGATTGGGTGTCCTGCTTCCAAGCAGACTATTGAGCGTTGGATTAGAAGTATGATTCAGCACGCTCATATTACAGCTGGATTGCCGTTACCGATGTTGGTGAAGGCCCATTCCACTAGGAAGGTGGGCTCATCCTTGGCGTCTGCCCGGGGGGTCTCGGCATTGCAACTTTGCCGAGCAGCTACTTGGTCGGGGTCAAACACATTTGCAAAATTCTACAAGTTTGACACCTTGGCCGATGAAGACCTCAAGTTCGGTCAATCGGTGCTGCAGGGTAATCCACACTCTCCCGCCCGTACTGGAGCTTTGGTATAAAACCCATGGTCATGAAGTGGACCCCAGCATCCTCTAGGACATATGAGAAAACAGGATTTTGATACCTACCAGTAAATCCATTTCTCTTAGTCCATAGAGGATGCTGGGCGCCCGTCCCAGTGCGTACTTTACCTGCAGTTTTGTTTATTAGAGTTACACATGTTGTGTTTTATTAGTTTAATCACGTTTGCTGTAATTGGTTCATGCCTGTTGGTGTGTGTTATGTTGAATGCCATGTTGTGCGGCATGGTTGAGGTGTGAGCTGGTATGTATCTCACTATTAGTATTAAAGTAAATACTTTCCTCGAAATGTCCATTTCCCTGGGCACAGTTCCTATAACTGAGGTATGGAGGAGGGGCATAAAGGGAGGAGCCAGTTCACACCCATTGAAAAGTCTTAAGAGTGCCCATGGCTCCTGCGGAACCGTCTATCCCCCATGGTCATGAAGTAGACCCAAGCATCCTCTACGGACTCCCACATCCTCCCCTCCTGTTTTCAGCTTGTACCGTGTGCTATAAGGTGAAAGGGGCACCAGTACTAAATAGTATAAGGTGTTCTACTACACTGGGCACACCCACTTTTGGGGGACCATGCCCCCTTTTCTGGGGCACGCATAATTGCGTCCTTGACTTTTCCATACCCCCACTTCAAAATTTCAACTTCGACCACTGGGTACAGAGTTCCGAAACTCACACTACAGTGGGGTACTTTAGACTTATCAAGGTATCTTTAAAACAAACAAAGCCACCTTATGTAAAAACCAGCAGTGGTGAATGGACATACATAGAAAATAGAAAAAGCTCTCTGCCTTTTTTTTATGTATGTCCATAGGGGTTACATAACAGTCTGAAACTCCTTCTATCCACAGGGGCTGTCTAGTTTCAGTTTCTGTTCCTGCTGCTGGTGATTTAAGCAAGGAATAGTTCTCCATGCACTCTGTTTTTGAGCCCTTCCCCCTCTACATGCTGATGCACTTGTCTGGGTTCAGGGCAGCCCAACACAACAGTGAGTTTAACTCCTTGAAAACCTTGTTCTCTACAGAAATTTTATGAATCCTTCTGTTGCAAGTGTGTGCTTCCAATTTTGTCTGAATATTTTTTTAAGCGGCACTGCTACCGTGGGCATGTATATAAGTGGCACTACTACCGTGGGTATGTGTATAAGTGGCACTGCTACCGTGGGCATGTATATAAGTGGCACTGCTACCGTGGATATGTGTATAAGTGACACTGCTACCGTGGGCATGTATATAAGTGTCACAGATACCGTGGGCATGTATATAAGCAGCACAGATACCTTGGGTATGTGTATAAGTGGCACTGCTACCGTGGGCTTGTTTATAAGTGGCACTGCTACCGTGGGCATGTGTATAAGTGGCACTGCTACCGTGAGCATGTGTGTAAGGAGCCCTGCTACTTTGGGCATGTGTATAAGCAGCACTGCTACCGTGGGCATGTATATAGGCGATACTGCTACCGTGGCATGTGTATAAGTGGCACTAATACCATGGGCATGTGTATAAGTGGCACTGCTACCGTGGGCATGTGTATAAGTGGCACTGCTACCGTGGGCATGTGTATAAGCGGCACTGCTACTGTTAGCATTATTATGTGTATAAACGACACTGATATGGTAGGCATGTTTATAAAGGGTACTTCTACTGTGGGCATTATTATTATTACTACATGCGGTGTAATGACAATAAGATTGTGTGGTGTACTTTGGATTGGGTTTCTATTGTGTAGCCATGCCCCTTCCTTGTGATATCACACCTTCTTTTTGAAGGCGCGCACTGTCCCTTTATTAAGTATTGGAGAGATGGTGCAAATTTATAGTTTGCAGCGAGGCGCCAAACACCCTAGCAATGGCCCTTTGGTAGGGGACAGGATTTGCTTCTGTTTGTGTACATATGTTATGATTGCCAGCCACCAGCACTGGATTTGCCTATAACACTATAAATATTTTGAATTGTTCCTGGTCCACCAATCCAAGACACCCCTGAAATTGTCCTGAGGCACACCAGGGTACAGTTTGAGAACCACTGGTCTACTGTGTACCCAGCATAATTATTGCAGCTGGTCTGTGGGTTACAGCTCCGAGCTCCACTTCTGGAAAAAATGCAATAATGTAAATTTTGTGACAAACTACAGAGATGAACCCTTTCTGTGACTGCTGCACAGGGATCACACAACCTCTATTCATAGGGCTGAATTCACTTAGGGGAGAAGTTCTCGCCCCACAAAGAAGTGCAAGTACTGTATATACCGCACTTACGGTATCATTGGATTCGCAGATAATTTCTTGCAATACACTATATACATCATACTTGCCTACTCTCCCGGAATGGCCGGGAGGCTCCCGAAAATCGGGTGACCCTCCCGGCCCCCCGGAAGAGCAGGCAAGTCTCCCGATTCGCGGGGTCCCCCTGCCCGTCCGCCCACTTAGTGTGTAAAGTGGGCGGTCCGGGCAGTTGATGACGCGATTCTTGCTGAATCACGTCTTGATAGCCACGCCCCCTGCAGTGTAATGCCGGTGATCGCGGCATTACAGAGCGGGGGGCGTGGCTTAAATGAGGTGTCATCGTGACTCTGCCCCCGCTCCGCCTCCGGCCCACCCCCTCATCCACATCACAGCCTCCCCTGCCCGCCCTCTGAGCCGACCTGGCTGCTCTCTCCCGCAGAGAGCAGCCAGAATGTAGGTAAGCATGATATACATAGAAACATCGATTTTTACTACAGCCATTAGGGTTAGTTTAGAGGTATGGGTTAGGTTCAGGGCCAGCAACAGAAATCTTGGGGCCCAGTACACTGATATCTCTGGGGCCCCCTCAACCTCCCTTAATTTTGTAGAGGGGATCTTTTAAAAAAATTAGAGCCTGTCAGTGAACCCGGCTGGTGGTTTTCATACTGGGCTACACGGCTCTTCGGTGGTGGGGGCAGGGACATACAGAAAAGCCAGAGCGCAGCGACATGCATAATGATGGCAATACAGTATGGACCACAGGGACCACAGGGACTGGACAAAGGGATGGGGTAAAAGGAGTGGGGAGGGTTTAGGTGGCCTGTTAATTGTTTTCCTGCTTAAATTGAGCAGCTGGAGCATACACTTTAAAATGCAATGTTGGCACTGTGGCCTTTATTTCTGTCCTTAATACTTGGGGCCCCCCTGAACCTCGGGGCCCTGCACTAGTGTCCTATTTGTCCCCCCCTGTCACCGTGCCTGTTCAGGCCTTACCTATGGAGAAGCTGCGACATGACATCCTAGGACACGCAACTGCACCATGCATCACCATTATCTTTGAGTGTGCCTTGGCAATATTTAAATCTTGTTCTGTGTGCTGCGAGTTGTAAAAGGTTGAAAATCTCTGTGCTACAGTGTCATCACCATGTTGTTATAAAAACGCCCCCAAAAACTCCAAAAGACGTGCATTGGGGTAGGGGTTGCTGGAGGGGCCCAGTTTGCTACCCCCCCCCCCCCCCCAGTATGCCCTTGCTGTAGCCAGAGGAAGGGGCGCCATCTTCCCAGTGATCTCTTCGGGAAGATGGCGCCGCACATACAAAGCAAAGACTCTGGCACAGCTCCTCATTGGCTGCTGGTCCACGATCTCGGGATTGGCTCACGAACTGGCGCCTGATTTAAGATACTCGCGCCTCCGCTGGAGACCGGACTGAGGAGCAGGATAATTGCGTGCTGCACTCTCCTGCCCTCGCTGCAAGCAAGATGGTTAGGCCGCTAAAGGACCCCTGCCCGTGGGCCGCAAAAGGATGCGGTACGGGAGGCATGCGCCCCACGGTCCGCGGGTGTGACACCCCTGCACTAGGGTATCAGAATTAGCTTCACGGCACCCCTAGGCCAAAGTTTCTTATTATAATTCAGAAAAAACTATAAAATGAAGTCAATTGTGTTTATGATATGTCATCCTTAGGTACAGTTACTGTATGTGGTGAGGGACTGGTTTTGCCAATTTAATTAAGTATAAATAATTTGAATTGGTCCCGGACCACCAAACTATGGCACTACTGCAAGGTCCCCCTAACACCTCCCCCCCCGCTTTCCCGAGGCACCCCAGGGTGTCACGGCCCCCAGTTTGGAAACTACTTTCATAAAATCAACTTCTTTTTTTTTTAACTACATGTATTACACCTTAAATCTCAGTTCCTATAAGGTTTTAAATCCTTCACCGGCAGTCGGGATCCTGGTGGTCAGCATTACCAACGTCGGGATCCCTGGCTGACAAAATGCCAGCAGGGGGGGCGAGCAAAACAAAGCTCTTTGCGGGCTTGCAGCGTTCTCCACATTGTGGGCTCGGTGGCTTGCTGCGCTCGCCACAGATTCTATTCCCACTCAATGGGTGTCATGGACACCCACGAGTGGGAATAGTCCTCGGCCCCCTGCCGGCATTCTGGTGGCCGGGATCCGGCGGCAGTATGCTGACCTCCGGGATGGTGACTACATCCCATTTAGATGACTATGTGGGAGTTTTATCATTATTATCCTATTTGTATGTAAAAAGTGTTGAAAGGGGAGAGCGCTACTGTGCAGATTCCATACTGTTCCTTCAGGGAGGCTTCACTCCCTGTACCAAGATGGCTGCTGACCCAAAATACTGCACATAAGTGCGGCGCCATCTTATCAATGTCTTAGAGCATCACAGTGGGAGACAGCAGGGACGTGCAGTCAGGGGAGGCAGGGGAGGCAGTGCCTCCCCTGTCATTCTCCCCTGTCATTAATGATTACAATAATATAAAGATACTCATGACACATATTCTGTGTCCTAAGTATGCTTTATATTATTGTAATGATTTTTACACTTTAAAACAGGTTACAATTTGTTTTGGAGGCACGGAGAGCGGTGCCTCCTGCGGATAATGACAAAAGGCCTGATGTGGGGGCGGGCAGGGGGCGGGGCCAAGGACAGGGCTGTAAAAGCCTATTACAAAAAGCATGATAAGCGGCACTAGTATGAGTGCCTCAGTGACAGGGGCGTGCTTTCAGCCCATATGAAAGCACGCCCCTGTCACTGCTGCAGATATGATTGGGCACCAGAATTTGAGGTCACCCTGTGGACCAGCCTACCGATGGCCAGCTAGACGCTCTGCACTTCCTCATGTGAGACCCTGGTGGCCTCTGCTCCCCTGACCCGCTCATCACCGCTATCTGACTTATCATCTCCCCGTCCAGCACCAGCGCCGGCGCCGCTCATCTCTCCTCTCCCCCCCACCCCCCGTCATCACCGCTGCGCTATGTGACTTCTCCGTCCCCGTTCATCACCATCCAGGTCATCACCGCTGCGCTATGTGACATCATCTTCTCCGTCCCCGCTCATCACCCCCCTTTCCCCGGTCATCACCGATGCGCTATGTAACTTACCATCTCCCCCGTCCCTGCTCAGCACCGGCTCCGCTCATCACCCCCCCTCATCACCGCTATCTGACTTATCATCTCCCCCGTCCCCGCTCAGCACCGGCGCCGCTCATCACCCCCCTCATCACCGCTATGTGACTTACTGTCCTCTCCGTCCCCGCTCATCTCCCCCCGCTCACCCCCCCCCCCCCGCTCATCACCGCTATATGACTTATCTCCTCCGTCCCCGCTCATCACCCCCCCTCCCCCTACTAGCTAGAGTGTGTGCCATGTCCCCCCCTCCCCCTACTAGCTAAAGTGTGTGCCATGTCCCCCCCTCCCCCTACTAGCTAGAGTGTATGCCATGTCCCCCCCCTCCCCCTACTGGCTAAGGTGTGTTCCATGTCCCCCCGCTGGCCCAACCGCTGGCTAATGTGCACAGCGACAGCGGCGGGAAGCCACAGACCCAGCGTGAATTGAGCGGTGCCCGGTGATCTCCTCCTCCGCCCTCTCTCAGACAGAAGCCCCTGCTTGGTGGCCGGCGGCTGTGTAGAGCGCACAGCCGCTCACGGCCGCGAGCCGCTCACCGCCCACCGCTCACCACCGCCGCCAGCCGCTCACCGCCACCAGCAACAACAAATGAGTCAGGTAATGTTCACCTGCTGTCACCCTCTCTCCCTGTCGTTACTGTCCCTGTCCCTACTGTCATCACTCTTCTCCCTGTCGTCACTCTGGCTGTCCCTGCTATCACAATTTCAGCTCATTCAGTGTGCTACAATGTGACTGTCGACTCATTCAGTGTGCTACAATGTGAATGTCGACTCATTCAGTGTGCTACAATGTGACTGTCGACTCATTCAGTGTGCTATAATGTGAATTTCGGCTCATTCAGTGTGCTACAATGTGAATTTCGGCTCATTCAGTGTGCTACAATGTGAATTTCGGCTCATTCAGTGTGCTATAATGTGAATTCCGGGTCATTCAGTGTGCTACAATGTGAATTTCGGCTCATTCAGTGTGCTACAATGTGAATTTCGGCTCATTCAGTGTGCTACAATGTGAATTTCGGCTCATTCAGTGTGCTACAATGTGAATTTCGGCTCATTTAGTGTGCTACAATGTGAATGTCGGCTCATTCAGTGTGCTACAATGTGAATTTCGGCTCATTCAGTGTGCTACAATGTGAATTTCGGCTCATTGAGTGTGCTACAATGTGAATGTCGGCTCATTGAGTGTGCTATAATGTGAATTTCGGCTCATTGAGTGTGCTACAATGTGAATTTCGGCTCATTCAGTGTGCTACAATGTAACTGTCGGCTCATTCAGTGTGCTATAATGTGAATTTCGGCTCATTCAGTGTGCTACAATGTGAATTTCAGCTCATTTAGTGTGCTAAAATGTGACTGTCGGCTCATTCAGTGTGCTACAATGTGACTGTCGGCTCATTCAGTGTGCTACAACGTGAATTTCGGCTCATTCAGTGTGCTACAATGAGAATTTCGGCTGATTCAGTGTGCTACAATGTGAATTTCGGCTCATTCAGTGTGCTACAATGTGACTGTAGGCTCATTCAGTGTGCTATAATGTGAATTTCGTCTCATTCTGTGTGCTACAATGTGAATTTCAGCTCTTCAGTGTGCTACAATGTGAATTTCGGCTCATTTAGTGTGCTACAATGTGAATTTCAGCTCATTCAGTGTGCTACAATGTGAATGTCGGCTCATTCAGTGTGCTACAATGTGAATTTCGGCTCATACCGTGTGCTGTAAGATGAAAGGGGCACCAGTACTAGATAGTATAAGGGGTTCTACTACACTGGACACGCCCCCTATTGGGTGACCACGCCCCCTCTTCTGGAGCGCGCATAATTGCATTCTTGACTTTTGCATACCCCCACTTCAAAATTTCCACTTCGATCACTATATATATATATATATATATATATATACACAGAGGGTAGGTGCGGCACTCCAATAAATTAGCCATGAAACTCCGTTAACCACAACGTTTCAATGCCTTTTATTTGTTAGGCATTTTCATCAGGATAGGATGAAAATGCCTAACAAATAAAAGGCATTGAAACGTGGTTTATTGTAGTGCCGCACCTACCCTCTGTGCATCGATTTCATTGTGAGGGCACCCAGAGCTATATTTGTCTAAAGTGGCTGTGCCGGACCCCTACCTGTCATCTATATATATATATATATATGTAATATATATCAGTGCCTCCCCAGGCAATGACCTCACCGCACGTCACTGGGAGACAGTGGGGGTAATTCCAAGTTGATCGCAGCAGGATTTT